>NW_023994895.1:0-167500 GCF_015586225.1 Lucilia sericata | reverse complement strand
TCATCTTGAGGTAAATTCTGGTTAACTGAAACTGATGTATAGTGAGTGAGTACTGACTCGTTCCTATGACATCACATTGAAAAACTGAATAATATTTTATAAGCAAAATGGTTAGCTTTTGAGTCACCTCTGATTCATTTGTGGTTAACCATAAGTTAGTTTTAAGTTAACTCAAAATCCTACTGGGTATTAATATACATTTGTTTGTATTTATATTTAATGCTTAAGTGAACAGCAAAAAAAATATAAAATTGAAAATGTTTCTTTTTTTGTAGAACTGAATATTTTTTTAATTAATTACAATGGGGTGTTATTTTAATATTTTCTTTAGAAATTCAAATTTTGAATTAAATATTAAAATTAAAATTTATATTTTTTTGGATTTTTGTAAGTAGATATGATGTCTTTTTAATAAGATGTTATTCAAAATTTTAAATAAAATCACCTTATTAATGTTGAATTACTATATTTCTCTGTTTAATGTTTAATGTCTATATAAAAGTAGAGGGTGAACCAAAAATAAAATGTTTAAATAATTAGATAAAAATGCAACTTTGTTTGACACAAATAATGTAAATAACTCTTTGAAAATTTAACAAATTATAGAATTTTCTATTTATAACACCAAATTTTAGAATAACACATACTCTATTAACCATCCTTTTAGATTATTTATGTATTTTAATTTTAAATAATTTTACATTGTATATTAATTTTCATATACATATATTTCAATAAAAAAGCCCATGTATATATTTTCTTTTCTTCATGTATATAAACTATGTATTAAACATTAACTTTGTTTTAATATAATTAATAGTTTTTCTACAATATTAATGAAATTATTTTAATGAGTAAACTGTAATGTTTAAAGAATGTATTTATTTTTTACCAATTTTCATTCATTTTCAACCAAATGAAAGTGAATTACTTTTATGCATAATGATAAATATTTATTTTTGATTCAGTATCATACCATATATTTTTAATTAAGAGTAAATACATAAATACATATATATACATAATAAAAAATATTACAAAATATTTCAATGGACATTCTCTTTATTTTATTGCATTGAACTTTATATTATTTTAAAACATATATTTTATTCTGTTACCACACTTTATTATGAACAATATATTTATTAATTGTTCAAGGTCGAAAATTATCGGAAGTCAATTATTATTTATGATGGTTTTAAGATAAGAACCTTAAAGGACATTTTTCAGAACAAGTTTGAGTGAAACTGCCCATCAGTGACATAAAACCATCTAAACATCCCAAAGTTTGATCATGTACCTTATCATGTACCAAACCTTGGCATCAACTTGGATATCTTATTTGGCATTACCATATTGAAACTAAGAGGCTTCATATGAGACTAAAATCTTCCAAAATATAATCAACTATTAAATTGACTGCAAAGTCATCCTGTATAAGACTGTTTTAAAACTGATTTGGACATACGGAAATCAACTATAATCCACTATGGTAAGCCGCAGGCAATATCAGTATTGATCTTGTACAGAGAGCTCAATTTAAAAATGGGAGCACCATGGTGTATAAGAAATTAAAACATTTATAGAGATCTGGAAATACCAAAAGACGAATGCGGAAAATCTCGTGAAACTTACTTGACGAAACTTTATGTATATGCTAACCCACCTGCAAGATCATTAACATTAAATCAAAGACGATCAATGCTTCGAAAAACTGTACCACCCTGTAAAAACAGGACCACCCTAATGTTCACATAGCTCAATGTTGATAGAAAATAACGAAAAGAAATATATTTAAATATGAAATAAAAACAGAAATTCTACAGATTAATTATTATTCGCAACAATAGAAAGTTATCACTTCCCATGGGGAGAAATAAATTTTGTTTTAGATATCACAATTTTAGATAAGGGTGTTTTTAAAATAACTGTATTAAGCTATGAAAAACTGAAAAATTCTATAGGCTAACCAAAACATTCGTTAATAGAGTTTCTTCAATAAAAGTTAAACAATAAAATTCAACCCCACTCTATAGATTCCTAATAGGGGTTTTTGCCAGAAATGGAAAATCACATTGTAAATATGAATTATTTCTATATATTTAACAAAACCATGAAGGAAACTACATTTCAATAGATATTGTGTACTTCTTGTAATGTAAATGACAATGACACACTTCCCATTTCAATGTGACAAAAACATTTCAACCGACATTATAAAAAATATTTGAAGAATTATAAATATAATGAATCCAACACCAACGACACTTAAAAAATGTTTTAAATGTATTCATACTTATTGTTTTACAAAAACACAACATTAAAGGGACAACTGTTACTGCTTTTGTCATTATTGTCTAAACTAGAATATTAGTTTGTATGTTTTTCTGTACATAAAATCTAAAAGAGAATAACAATGTCCTTGATGTCTGTAACGTTAGTTTGAAAAACATAACAATATTTTTATGAGCTGATGTTTAATTTTTTAGTACAAGTATGAATAATTCAAAATATTTACTGTTGCTGAACAAAAAACAAACAATTCTATGTTGCGGTAAAAGTTATTTTTTAAGGATCTTTATTGTTCTCTAAATATGTCTCAAAAAGTAACTTAAACATGTACAGTCAAAATTATAAATGCAGCCAAAATGAAATAATACATAGTAATGAAAAAGAATAATTTATAATAGAGAAAAAGGTTTTCTATAAAAAAAAAGACTGACCTTAATTTGTCTAATTGTTTAAAAGTAAAATTTAAAGAAAATTATGTTGCGAATATTATAAAATTTCCTAAAGAGGTCCTACCTAGTTTAATTGCTTTCAACAGGGTCCATTGTATAGGGGCTAAGTAAAAACGTGGCTCGACCTTGCCCAGTTTTACTACCAAGCAGGGATTATTTTCAGAAAATGTTGCTCCCTAGATCATTTCTTTAGGACTCTAGGTCTTCTTAAGATCTAAAACGGGCCGATATAGACCATTTTCAATACCAAATAAATTGCTTTTGTACTCATTCTTTCGTGTTTTAAACAGACCGACAAATGGACATGTCTAAACTGTCGTAGAATCGAATATGAATGCAGAATATATATGCTTTTATGGATCTTAGAACAACACTTCGATGTGTTACAAACAGAATGACAAAATCAATATACCTCTCATCTTTTTTGATGGTTTATATATAAATAGTACTGCATTTCAGTATTAAACAAAAATTTGAGGTAATGAATGAAAGAATTTTATAAAATACAAACATTTTAATACAAATTGAATGCAAAAATATATAAAGCTTTTAAATTCAAGGTAATTAAGAGAATATCCATTTTTTACGTGTTAAAATAATATTTCGTGTGCCTCTCTAAATAAGGCGTATACTTAATATTTGTAATATCAATAAATCATTAACACGTATACGTATAGGTGTTGTTAATAAAAAAATTGCAAAATATTTTAATTTTTAAAATAAATTAATATGAAACACTAAGAAACTAAGAGTGGCATGGCCGACCATATGATACCAAACACCAATTACGAATATTAAATATAATAATAAATTTCATCAAATTATCTTGAAAACTGCCACCTGTACCGAGCGCACGGTTTACACGTACATACAAAGAGACATATGTAGGTTAATCGAATCGGAAACTGATTCTGAACCGACATCACTACAAATGCATAACACATTCCCCACTATAGTGGTGCAGGATATAATTACAAATATCATTAACAATAACTTATACATTTTCTACTTAATTGTAAATAATTGACATTGCATTTTTATACCCACCATCAAAAAAGATGGGGGGTATATTGTTTTTGTCATTCCGTATGTAAAACATCGAAATATTCATCTAAGACCCATAAAAGTATATATATTCTGGATCCTCATTAAATTTTAAGACGATCTAGCCATGTCCGTCCGTCTGTCCATCTGTCTGTCCGCCTGTTGAAAACACGATAGAGTCCAAACGGAAGCAGCTAGCGATCTGAAATTTTGCACAAATATTTTATATCGATGATTTGTTTGGTGTTGAAAATGAGCAATATCGGTCCACGATTTCGCCTTGCCCCCATATAAGGTCCGCCTCAGAAAATGACATTAACGCTCATAACTGACTAAAAGAAGCAGCTATAGCGATGAAATTCGACATGAACATATTTTTTAGGAATCTTAGTATCATTGAAAAATTGTATAAGGATCGGTCCATAATTGACCCTATCCCCCATATAAGGTTCCCCTCAGAAAATGACTTTAACGCTCATAACTTACTAAAAAAAGCAGCCATAGCGATGAAATTCGACATATACATGTTTTTTAGGAACCTTAATATCACTGTAAAATTTTATAAAGATCGGTCTATAATTGACCCTATCCCCCATATAAGGTCCCCTTCAGAAAAATACTTTGACGCTCAGAATGGTCTAAAATAAGCATCTATAGAAATTCGACACGAACATATTTTATAGAAACTTTAATATTATTGTAAAATTTTATAAGGATCGGTCCATAATTGACCCTACCCCCCATATAAGGTCCCCTTCAGAAAATGGCTTTAAGGTTCATAATTGTCTAAAAGAAGCATCTATAGCGATGAAATTCGACATAAACTTATTCTATAGAAACCTAAATCGCTTTGTAAAATTTTATAACGATCGGTCCATAACTTATCCTACCCCCATATACGGTCCCCTTCGGAAAATGGCTTTAACGCTCATTACTAGCCTAAACTAAAATCGTTATAGAAAATTTGACGAGGATCGGTCCATCATTGACCAAACGTCCCCTCAGAAAATAACTTTAACGCTTTTTGCTACCTTAAAAATACAAGGACAGCGACAAAATTCGACAAAAATTTCCCTATACATAGATGTAATAAATGAGAAAATTGTTTTGATAATAACAAAAGCATCGATTCTTAAATATCAAAGTTTATTTGTAAGGAAGCATTCCTTTTTGGCAACGATTTGATGGTGGGTATGCAAGTTTCGGCATAGCCGAATATAACACTCTTACTTGTTATTTTTAGGCAATTAAAAATTAAAATTTTTGCCATTCAAATAATTTAATTATAATTAATTGTATCACTTAAAGGCGTGAACAACAAATGGAAACCAAACTAATAATTTTAACAATTAGTGTTGCATATCTACATGATATACATAGTTTACAAATTGTAAAACATGAGGGGGATTTGTATACAGTAGAAATTATTTACACAGTAGTAGCAATTACATTTAGGTAAAATATCTTGTACGTTAATTAGATGTATCATCATTTATTATTAGTAGAAGTAGCGACATATATTTTAGTAAACACCAGGACTCCAAGACGGCAATTTATCATTAAAATTCATTCACAAAATTATTTATTTCTTAATATTTATATAATCAAGTCAATATAAAAATTTTTTTATATTATACATTAAGAAATAATTTACAAGTATGCCCTGGACTTATAATTAAGGGTGTCATATATTTTAAAAAAATATAATTTTAAATGAGTTTAAATTTAAAAGTAGATTTTTTTCTGGCAATATGATATGCATTTTAACGATAAGTCAACGTAGAGTTTATTTTATATTTTTACAATCAGATGGTAAGCACTCATACAAACATACATATACATATACCACATGTACAACTTACACGAAATGATGAAATTCATTACAATTTTTTAATTAAAAATTAAAACTTTTCTTTTTAAAACAAAAACAATCTCGTACAAAATTTTTCGCAGTAAATGCAACACAATGTATTTAGGAGGAAAACCGCAAATGAAAATGTGAGTAGAAAAATAGCAAATGTGGGAAATATTTTAATGAAGATAAATAATTGTGTTGTAATGCAGTTTATTTTTCCAGCTGAGGTATGACTCAGCTTGTCCAGGTTCAGTTCAAAGGTCTGCTTCCTATAAATGAAAACACAAATATTTAAAATGTGATGTGTAATTCGGAACAAAGCTTTATTATTGAAACCTTAAACTACTTGTGATCTACTTAAGTGTACGATGGCTATTCGCGAGATGAACGTTGAACGATGATTATTCGGGAGGCGATCGGCGAATGGTGATTATTTGGGAGGTGATCGTTGAACGATGATTATTCGGGGGGCGATCGGCGAATGGTGATTATTCGGTAGGTGATCGTTGAACGATGGTTATTCGGGAGGCGATCGTTGAATGATGCATATTCGGGAAGTTGTCGATGTACGATGCTTATTCGGGAAGTGATCATTGGACGATGGTTATTCGGGAAGTAATCGTTGAACGATGATTATTCGGGAGGCGATCGGCGAATGGTGATTATTAGGGAGGTGATCGTTGAACGATGGTTATTCGGGAGGCAATCGTTGAATGATGCTTATTCGGGAAGTGATCGTTGAACGATGATTATTCTGAAAGTGATCGTTAAACGATGGTTATTCGGCGGTGTTGACGGCTTTAGTTAGACAAGTGGGAGGAAAAGGAATTTTATCGCCGTATTCTGGCGAGGTTTCTGTTAATTTCAGGGTCTATTCGTTCTACGATTAGTTGTTTAATCTGCGCAGCTAAGGAGAGGAACTGCACGAAGTCAAGAAGAATTCGGAAGTTCTTGATTTCGAATAAGAATACAATCGCAAATACTACACGAAGTCAAGAAGTATTCGGAGGTTCTTGAGTTCGACTAAGAATATAATCGCAAATACTACACGAAGTCAAGAAGAATTCGAAGGTTCTTGATTTCGACTAAGAATACAATCGCAAATACTACACGAAGTCAAGAATTATTCGGAGATTCTTGAGTTCGACTAAGAATATAATCGCAAATACTACACAAAGTCAAGAAGAATTCAAAGGTTCTTGATTTCGACTAAGAATACAATCGCAAATACTACACGAAGTCAAGAAGAATTCGGAGGTTCTTGATTTCGACTAAGAATATAATCGCAAATACTACATGATGTCAAGAAGTATTCGGAGGTTCTTGATTTCGATTAAGAATACAAAAAGTGTTGATGAAAAGAAAACAAATGTTTTTAAAAATATACTCTTGTCCAACTCACAATCGATGTCGTATCGTTGTATCATTGTATGTCATAAAAATGTTTCAAATACAATTTTTCGAAACAAAAACAAATCAATAATAAATCAAGTCAGAGTGCTATGGCGAATCTTAAATAACCTCCACCAGCAAGCTACTTTCTATTAAAATCCATTTGTCCAATCCATATGTCCAGACAGACGGGCATAGTTAAATCTACTCAGAAAGGACCCGGAATATAGATATATACTTTGTTGGGTCTCTGATGAATATTTCTAGGTATTACACACGCAATGACAAACTTATATATATACTGTCTGTCACCACTGATGGTGGTGGAGGGAATGAAAATGACGACATACTACGATACAACCATACAACACCGATATATGTTCGTATGTAGCCGTAATGTGCTGTTATTGAAAATGTTTTAATTTTCTTTATTATGTGAAAAGTCTATGTGGTAGATAATGAAAATACATATATGAATTTATATTAAAATGTATGTATGGATGTATTGTTGTGTTTATATAAATATTAATAATATACTCTGACATTGGCGGTATTGGCGTCTTGATATAAGCAAAAGCAGTAGTCGAAGTAGCATCAATAAAGCAGTAAGTAGCATTACTATGTATATTACCACATTGAAGTGTAATGTAATAAATTTTATATTACTTTTAACACAAGTTAAATAATATAAAAATAGACAGCAAAAAATGCTTAAAAAGTAAAAATATAAGCTGAAATAAGGAAAAGAACAAAGACCATGAAAATAAATCAGTAGCTAGCTCTTTCAACTGTTATTGAAGGCTGATGTTAAGGATAATGATAGTGTGGAAAATGTAACACAAATATAGTTTTTGTAGGTGTTTTTTATCGTGAGATATTTAATTGTATTTGAACGCTACACTAAATCTCAGAATCATTCTGGACCAGAATCATTTTCAAGAGAGAGTGTGTTCCATCCGAAAATGTATTACTTGTTCATACAAACTTTCATCACAGATATCAAAATGTCCAACTTGTACAAAAACAAGTAAGAGTGTTATATTCGGCTGTGCCGAATCTTGTATACCCACCATCAAATCATTGCCGAAAAGGAATGCTTCCTTATAAATAAACTTTGGTATTTAAGAATCGATGCTTTTGCTATTATTAAAACAATTTTCTCATTTATTACATCTATGTACAATTTTACCATCATACATATGTATGTATATCGATACTGTACTTGAATTTTTAAGGTAGTAAAAAGCGTTAAAGTCATTTTCTTAGAGGGACTTTATTTGGGGGAAAGGATTTGGTCAATTATGGAACGATTTTAGTTTAGGCTAGTAATGAGCGTTAAAGCCATTTTCTGAAGGGGACCTTATATGGGGGATAGGGTCAACTATGGGCCGATCCTTATGAAATTTCACAAAGCGATTTAGGTTTCTATATTCTATAGAAACATAAATCGCTTTTTCATGTCGAATTTCATCGCTATAGATGATTCTTTTAGACAGTTATGAGCGTTAAAGTAATTTTCTGAAGGGAGCCTTATATGGAGGTAGGGTCAATTATGGACCGATCCTTATAAAATTTTACAAAGATATTGAGATTCTTATAACATATATTCATGTCGAATTTCATCACTATAGCTGCATTTTTTAGTCAGTTATGAGCGTTAAAGTCATTTTCTGAAGGGGCACTTATATGGGGGTAGGGTCAATTATGGACCGATCCTTATAAAATTGTACAAAGCGATTTAGGTTTCTAAAAAATATGTTCGTGTCGAATTTCATCGCTATAGATGATTCTTTTAGACAGTTATGAGCGTTAAAGTCATTTTCTGAAGGGGGCCTTATATGGGGGGTAGGGTCAATTATGGACCGATCCTTATAAAATTTTACAAAGATATTAAGATTCCTATAAAAAATATTCGTGTTGAATTTCATCACTATAGCTGCTTCTTTTAGTCAGTTATGAGCGTTAAAGTCATTTTCTGAAGGGGCACTTATATGGGGGTAGGGTCAATTATGGACCGATCCTTATAAAATTTTACAAAGCGATTTGGGTTCCTATAAAATATGTTTATGTCGAATTTCATCACTATAGCTGCTTCTTTTAGTTACTTATGAGCGTTAAAGTCATTTTCTGAAGGGGACCTTATATGGGGGCTAGGCGAAATCGTGGACCGATATTGCCCATTTTCAATACCAAACAAACTGCATCAATGCAAAATTTCAGCCCGCTAGCTACTTCCGTTTGGACTCTATCGTGTTTTCAACAGACAGACGGACGGACATGGCTAGATCGTCTTAGAATTTAATAAGGATCCAGAATATATATACTTTTATGGGTCTTAGATGAATATTTCGATGTGTTACAAATGGAATGACGAAAACAATATACCCCCATCTTTTTTGATGGTGGGTATAAAAATGCAATTATTTATTTTTGGTTTATCAGCTCGAGCGAGCATGAATATTTCTTTATATGTATTTTCCTTTTCGTCTGTCTTGCCGCAAGTATTCTTTACAATGATTTTGGATGTGTAAAGCAGAATGAAATATTTAGTATTTAATTAAAATAAAATTATCTATAAGAAACTAAGAAACAAGGAAAAGTTCTACGAAAACAAAGAAATATTTTGAAAATTTTAAAATACTTAATAAGTTTCAACCAAAGTCAGATACTGTAAGATATTTAGGACATAACATTTCTCGTGTTCTCCTTTAGAGTCTTATTTAGCAAATATTTGTTAAAACATGTGGCGACTTTGTAGTGACCTGCAATATGAGTAGTGTTAAATAACACATATTGTTGGCTATATCTAAAACATTATAACAATAAAATGTTATCCTGGGAATTTGATGTAATGGTGTGAAATATTTTATATACATATATCTATAAAAGTTACATATATCTACGCATTAGACCTGAACTTAAAAATATGTTTCCATTAGAATTAAAATATTAGTTAGATCTGATAAAAGTTAATAGCGTGTGAACTCTGACTTAGTTTGTGTAAATCTAGAAGAAAATTTCCATTTGAAAAATAACAGTTTTTGCCGATCTGCCCTACTGTATACACATTTGAACGTTGGAGTTATATTACCACAGCGTACATTTATTGGGATCAACTATAACACCTTTATCTTGTCAATGATTTTCCAAGAGTTTTTCACGAGTACTTAGTGGTAAAAGTGTAAAAAATTAAATGAATTTTATTGCACCATAGTAGACAATAGTGAGAGAAGAAAACTATTATATACACAGAGAAAACAGATTCGTTGTCGCAACCGAATCTGTTTCCAATCGAATTTGGTCGGTTACAACAACTACCACATAAATTGGTTGCAATTACCGAATATTTAATTTGTTAAATCTATGTTTTTAGAACACAGGTAAGTTGTTACTACCGAATTATCGATTGAAGTCATTGAGTGAGTAGTCATTATACCTACTTATTTAAAAAAACAATTCGGTTATGGGGACCGAAACTATCAATATCAGCAACCAATAAAATTAAACGTATTGTTTCATATTTATTTGAAAAATTGTTTATTATTTTTTTTACATTAATTTTAAATTCAAACCTACGTTCCTATACGTTCATAAATGCATTAATAGCGCAAAACTGTAATATTTTAAATATAACGTTCTATACACTATTTTCTGTTACATATCTTACTAATTCAGAAAGCATAATGCATTTAGGAACGTATTTACATATTTTTTGGTTTACGTCTATATTTCTATTAAAAAGAAACAAAGTAAAATATTTAAAGTAATCACGGGCCAAAGGAACAAAAGCCTTCTTTTGACCATCGATGTAATTGATGATATTTTAAGCGTCAATACGATTTCTGGCTGGTATAAATATCCCTGGGTAGAATTTCAATGTCTTAGGTCTGCGGAAATATACGTTTGTTGATAATATTTGTCTAAGCCTTATAGCAAAGCTACAGCTTTAACCTTTTAGGTACCCTTTTGTACTTTCGAGCCAGGTTTGGTAGCAACGTCCTTGTCCTTGAGGAGAGGGCCGCATCCTTGGTTTTAACTTAGCCTTAGAGGCAACTTTCTGGGTAGGAGCGGCCGGTTTTTTAGCTAGAGCCGGCCTTGCTGTAGTTTCCTCTTTGCCACCAGCAGCGGAAGTAGAAGCCGAAGCCTTCTTCTCTTGATTCTTATCACCAGGCTTGGCAGCGGATTTTTCGGTTGGCTTTGAAATTAAGATTATTAATATTTGAAAAATTCTCCTAGGTATGAATACACGGATTTCTGTAATTAAATGTATAATGCTTATTTTATATTATTTAAATACACGGAAACAGTTTCATTTACTTACAATTTTTATTAAAAATCTGCAAAAACTTCTAATTTTTTTAAATTTTTTATTTTATTTTTAAATGTCTGTTCTTTTTTATTTCGTTTTTATTAATTTAGTACTAAATATTTTTAAATGTCAAGTAAACTTAATCATTTGTATATTGAATTCGGTTGGAAATACCGAATTAGATTTTATTGTAATAAATATCGAATTTTTCGGTTGGAAATACAGAATTATTCTTTATTTTATCAAGATAACTGAACTTTCTATACTTTTAATTGAATTATTTTAATACCATAACTAAAAACACATTTTTGGCATTAATAAAGAGATGTAAACAAAATTTCGATTATAAGTACTGATATTTACAGTAGTAGCAAATAATTATAAATTTAATTCGATCTTGCTAAAAGACATAATTGAAATAACCGTTTATAAAGCTCAAGTTGGATAGATTAACTGAAATAATAGTTAGGCGAACCATAGTTCGATTACACTTTTGGTTTTTCAATTGTAATTATATAAAATATGTTAAATGTACTGTTTTTTAATGACTACAAATAATATTCTTTCATAGTGAACAAAAAATTGTAACTGTGACCGATTTCCAACCAATCTTTTTCCTGTGTGTAGTTGTAACATACGTCTAGATATTAAGGAAATTTAAAAAATATAATTTATAACACTTTTAACTTCTAATAAAGGTTCTAATATACTTTGTAAGTTCTATGCGCTATGTTGTATTTTCATTTCTTTAAATCATGTATTTTATTCAATTTATTTGCTGTCATCTTGTTCAATTCATTATACCCTACACCACTATTATGCGTTAGTGCTGATGTTTGAAACACCCAAAAATATTGATCCTACGCCCACCTTAAAGAATACCAAACGGCTCAGAGTCACTTCGTGAGGCATGTTTCCTTGATGTATTGTAATCCGGGTTGGATAGGTGCTACCAATACCTGTAGTCTTCCGGGACTATAAATTGGTGTTGACAATTTACTGCCTAGTCCTTGCATAAATTGGAAAGAGGTCTAACCAGAGCACCACATAATCTGGTACTACGGGTGGCCAGTTGCCCACAGGACTTGTCCTGGCTGGTCAGTTGGTTGAGGATCCTTGGGGATCCACGTAGTGGCTGTGGTTGAAACCTAAATCGCAGGAAGAGGGTGCTTGGTTAAAAGACTGATACACGGTGAAATATGATTTTCAAGATACATTTCTGTTATCGTTTCCAGATGCAAGGAGCGGTACAAATTACAGAGCATTACTGTGGATTTATAAAATATTGGAATTGAGCTGATAATGCAAAGATTGGGTATACGAAGATGAACGATGTTTCTGATGTCTACTTTGATTCTATAGAGAAAATGGAGTGATTGATGGATTTGACGGATGTGTGATGGTGTAACGATGAACGATGTATTAGACTACGGTGTAGCAAAAAGGGGAGGAGTATATGGTGCTAGGTCGTCACTGCTCTTTCTTTAATTTATTAGCGATTTTCCAACATGGTTGAGTGCATGCTGAACTTATCACAGTGGGTCTTTGTGGCGCTGAAATAAATTACGTCCCCTAGGTGCTGCTGCCGAATCAACAGAGCCACAGTTGTGTGGTTGGGCGACATAATGTCGGGGTAGATTGAGCTTGCTCATGACACCTGTCTTTCCCCAAAGTGACTACTATGGCAAGAGATTAGATAGCTCGAGTAATTGAGCAAAGTGCTTGTACTCTGGCGTGAGATAGGACTCCACGCCATGTACTCACGTAAAGCACTTCAACTTCATGTCTGTATGTCTGTCTGTCTGCCTGTTTGTCTATCTGGCTGTCCGTCTGTGTGTACGTATGCTTTTTTTGGTCCAACAAACGCTATTGAAAATTTTTGAAATCGGTCAATTATTTAACCTAGCCTCCATACAACCGGACCTCTGAATAGGGCATTTAGGCTCATACTTATGTTAAATCTTCCAGTATTTCAACAAAAATTTCCAAAACTTAGTGTTATATATGTAAGTATAAGTCTCATAAAAATCCATTCACCATAGGCTTTGTCGGTAAACCATTTTTTCGTCAATAAATTTGGAACCAATGTAAAATTCAACATAAGTGCTTTATTATTGAAAATGAATCACATTTAATATTCGTAATTGGTATAGGTTATCATATGATCGGCCCCGCCTAAGTATAGTTTCTAACTGGTTTTTATTCTAGTGATTTCTTAGTATATTTTGTATGCAAAAGTTAATGAGACTTTTGATACCACTTAGAAAAGTATAACTCTTCATATATATTCTAAAAATAATCTTCAAGGAATTGTTAGTCATTCAGTCAAATCAGCAAGTAACCTTATAAAACCAAAATCGAAGCAAAACTTAAATACATAACTAATATTGCAACAATATTCCCAGAAGGCAAAGTAGTTTTGCTACTAATACTTATTTGTACTTGTACTTTTATTTTAAGAATTCAACTTTATATACTCTAAAATGTATGTAGTTGTATTTGTGTAAATCTTCTTTAAAATATATAAATATGTATAAATGTTATTTATGTGTAGGACATATGAATATATCCCTTTACATAAAAAGCTCATTTAACAGCTTTTTACAAAATTTATACATTAGTATACATACATATGTATTTACAAGACCATTTTAGTTTTTACTTTAGATTGGTTGAGGCTTGTAATACAATTTTAGTCTTGACCTCAATTTCAATTTCTTTTTTTAGGGATTAAAATGTAATTTATATAAAAAAATGTAAGACTCTTAAAATACAATAAAATAAATAATTGTTGAAATATATTAAAAGCAATCTCTAAAAAATATTTTAATATGAAAAATAGAATTTACTGCAAAATGTATATTTTTATCTAAATTTTGACAAGAACTAGAAAAAATATGGTGTTATAAGATTTAAATCTTGAAAATATATTTCTAGGAAAACCCAACCATGTAAATGAATCAAGCAAGCACATGCTGCCAGACAGATATACGTCAAAGTCCATGTTCAAATTTATTGATTTCTTTTTCGTTTTTTCTTTATTATGAAGGATAAATACTAAATTTATTTTCTCTCTGCTCAATTAGTATTAGGCACAAGGATACCAGTAAAAAATTATAAATTTGTTTTTAATTTGTACAATTTGTATCTTCAAAATTACATTAATGAAAACAACTTTGATTCATTTAACTTTAGCTGTAACATTTTTTACACTCAATAAATACGCCAAAATGAATAATTTATGTAAAAATTATGATGGCAATACAAAAAGCAAACTAGACTTTAGACTGTTTGCATAAAATCTAATTTAAATAATTAATACGGTTTGGGAATATAGCGAAAGAAAGCCACAGAAATCAGACAAAATATAAACACAACTTTTAATTTGCTAACGAAGGTTATAACGTGAACGTTGTAGATAATAGTGTTTTTCAGAGAAACTTTAGATTAATTATTGTTTCCACTCATAATAGTAGTATGACATCTACTATTTACTTAAATTCCCAGTAGAGCACAGGGCTAACCAAATCTATGCACATATGAATCGGAGCAAAATCAGTTCCAGTTCCGTTTCCATAGTTCCAGATTTGAGAATCCGTTCGAGGCACCGCTTGACAAAAGTTAATAAACTGCCTTTACATTGTAGTTAAAACTTTAAGTATGAATTCTTTAGAATGATTTGTGATTTCCACTTTACTTCCGCTCTTTGATATTAAGCTCCCCAGGTAGCAGAATTTATTAACCTTGACGATAGTTTGCCCCTAGAGCTGGAATTGTGCGTTGTTCATGGAATTTATAAGTATTGACTTGGTTTTCTTGATGTTAATTATATAGAAGGCTTGAATTTTGGAATATATGCTTAAATATCGGTGTTATAGAAGACATACGTCGTCAGCATAAATGATGTCATCCAGTCTATCATGGAGACTGGATGTTGCCCAGACATAGAGTTGCTCAGTACAACATCTGGAACAATATTAAATAATAGAGGGGACAACACATCCTAAACGGACGATCTGTGAGCTTTCATGAATGATGCGGCAAGACGAGTTGTTATGTAGCTCTGTTATGAGTTTGATAATCTTATCAGGGACATCTTTGTATTTAAGGTCTTCCAAATTCCAATGTATCAAAAGTACGTTTAAACGCCGTTACATCGACTGTTTCACAATAACCCTTAAGCTGTTGATGTGATCAGTACACGACCTGTTCGATACAAAATCAACTTGCTCACGTCTTAGCTGGGCTTCTATAATGATCGCGATGCGCTGAAGCAGTATATTGGCAATGAACTTATTCACCATTTTCAAAAAAGTTATTCCTATCCAATGTGAGTAATCCTGCAAGTTCCCCTTTTTCGGAAGTTTTTTAATTAGGTTAACTTTTCGTTCAACTAATAATTTCTGGTAGAATTCCATTAGAGCCTGAAAAAATTTAGCGGACTTTAAACGATTAATAGCATCAATTATCTCCTCAGATATCGGTATTGACATGTTGATATCCTGATCAACGTTGTTCACATGATGCATTGGATCTTGATGTTTGGCATAGATCAGTTCGGTGGGCTCGTTCCTCAGGGGTTTTAAGTTATTGGGGGGACTATCTCCTTGGTTACAAGGTAGAGATCATTACTTATTACAGTCACCTGCACGTGCTCTCAATTCCACTAAAATCGCACGTTCAATTTCGTATGCAGTAATGTCCATTTAGAATATGTATGTACTATCATGCTAACTTCAGGTGATAAGGTTAAATAAAAAACCATATTGGACTATAAGAGACCATTAACCGAATACTCTCCCAGAGGTATCATATGAGTACCAGGCCACTTGGTAATAACTGGCAACGAAAGAGCCAGTGTACTTATATAAAAAGATAGGGAACTCGAGGAAGTTAAACTGAGTAATGTAAAACCGTTACAGGCAATGAGATCTGAGTTAAATTATATAGGTATAGAATCTCATAAGGCCTTTAAATGGTATAACGGTGGGTAGAACTACATAGATTCCATGGAATAAACCTAACGATGGCTGGACGGACTTCTGCTCAGAAGTTGAGTCTAGGTAGACGGTGATATATTTCCGTTTCTATGTTTTTAATGTAAAACCCCAGGTCCATTGTATCGCCCAGTTTAGAGCCATTTCTGGATAACTACAGTGGATTTTAACATTAAATTATAAAATACTAGTTATGGTCTTTTGCATTTAAGTCAACCATGTGTAAAAAAATAAATTCATTTAAGACTTTATTCAATATTTGCCTCCCTTTTATTATTTGCCTTCAGGCGCCCTATTCATAAAAATTAATCTTTTATTTTAGGTTTATTACACACATTTTTCATTATAAATCCCTACAATAAACTATCAACAACTTTATTAAGCATTTATGAATATGGTGATTAGTCGTTCTTATGGCATATTTATGAATGTACGTAGACATAGTAAAAGTTTTTACTAAGGCCAACTATTTTGACATTTTAACCATATTTTCTACAATATTTCTTTTTGTTTTTATTGTTTTGTTCTTAGTTTTTCTTCTCTGTGTTTCTTTAAAGAAAATGAGATTTACAACAGCCATAAAAATTGAATTACAGGATTAAATAAATCGAAATTTATGTTGTGCTACAACACGCACTGCTTACAATGTATGAGTATGAATACAAAAGGTAAATAAATATTAGACACAAGCTTCTTGTCGTGGTCCTACATACATACGTACCTATATAAATAAGGATTAGGGTAGTTAAGTATTTAATGAAAACGCATAGCAACTAAAATATATTTAAAGTTGATAAATCTAGTGTAACGAACAAATTTTTATTCAAGGGGCTGCGGTCAATTATTGACCGATCCATATAAAATTTGGTAGAGAGATTTTCACTCGCATGAAACTTTTTAGCCAGTAATCAAAGTTATAGCCATTTTCTGAAGGGGACCTTATATGGGGGTAGGGTCAAATATGGGCCGCTCTTCATAAAATATGGTGGAGATATTTTATTTCCCCAAAAACTTGTTTACGTTGAATTTTGTTGCTTAACTATCATTTTGAAGCATGTTATAAGAGTTGAAGTCATTTTCTGAAGGGGAGATTATATGGGGGGTAGGGTCAATTATGGGCCGATTTCCAAAAAATTTAGCAGAGATATTTATGTTCCCCTAATTATTATTATGTTCCCCTGTACATGTCGAATTTCGTTGTATTGCTATCATTTTGAAGCAAGTTATGACCGTTATAATCGTTTTCTGAGAGGGACCTTATATGGGGGGTAGGGTAAATATGGGCCGATCTTCATAAAATATGGGGGACACATTTGAGTTCCCCAAGAACTTGTTTACGTTGAATTTCGTTGCTTAACTATGATTTTGAAGCATGTTATAAGAGTTAAAGTCATTTTCTGAAAGGGAGCTTATATGGGGGGTAGGGTCAATTATGGGCTGATTTCCAAAAAAATTAGCAGAGATATTTATGTTTTCCTAAAACTTGTATATGTCGAATTTCGTTGCATTGCTATCATTTTGAAGCAAGTTATGACCGCTATAATCGTTTTCTGAGAGGGATCTTATATGGGGGGTAGGGTCAAATATGGACCGATTCTCGTAAAATTTGGTAGGGAGATTTTGGCTCATATAAAATTGGTTTATATAGAATTTCCTTGACATATTTATGTTTTTAAAGAATCTATGACTGTTTACACTATTGTTCGGAGGGCCACTTGTATGGGGGCTATGAGAAAACATAGACCGATATGGCCCATTTTCAATACCAAACAAACTGCAGCAATAAAAAATATTTTTGCAAAATTTCTTCTTAGCGTTTCTCGTTCGGACTCTATCGCGTTTTCAACAGACAGACGGACAGACGGACGGACATGGCTAGATCGTCTTAGAATTTAATAAAGACCCAGAATATATATACTTTTGTGGGTCTCTGACCAATATTTCGATGTGTTACTAATGGAATGACAAAAACAATATACCCCCATCTTTTTTGATAGTGGGTATAAAAAGGGAAGAAAAATTTGCAACTATATATCACCTTAATAAAAGCCGACGTGTACTAGGTAGGTATGTAGAATTTAGATAAATAAAAAACTAAAAATTTATGTGACATAAATACAAGAATAATCTTGAATTTTGTATAATAAAAAATCAATATTGAAATTTTAATACTGATAATATTATACATATGTATGCCTTTGTATCTATCTGCTAAAACAAAACATAATTCAATATTTAATCTTTGAGTTCACAATTCTCAGTAAGGTAAATGATAATTAATGTTTACTTAAATTAAAAACTTTATTTTCAAACAATTTGTTTGTAGTATAAAGATTGAAATTCAATAGAGATTTAAAACCAATCCTCTTACTGCTGACACAGAAAATGAACTTTGATTGAGTTAATAGAGTTTGGTGGTTTCAAACCATTATCATTAGGTTTTAAACCTTTTGCATTTTTAATTCATTAAGCTCTATACATACAATGAATGACCTTAGCACATCAAACACAAAAAGTAAACCTTTTTGCACAAATGGTTTATTTTTTATTTGCTTCCATTGCTCTTGTTGTATTCACGTCGTTTTTGTATCTATAACTAACTGGGTAATGGCTTTCTATTGTAATTACTTACCTAACAATATACTTTTCAATGACTACTATATATTGTCTGGATTACATAGAAGTAGTCTAACAAGGTCTTACTAATAATATGTTATATAAATACTTTCGAATTCATTAGTCATCTTGGCAGTGAAGATATAGAAGCTGTATACGTTTTTTATACGATTTACAATGACCACTTTTTCTAATTACATGTAATCGTTTGTGGTAAGTACTTGCCTCCAATGACATCACCTTATTAAAATAATCTCTTAACATGCTATTGTCTAAGTAAATTTTAGCATTTTAACTTCTTACATGGTAATGAAAGTTTTTACTGGGTATATGTATTGTATGAACTGGAATTTGAGTTAAATTTCCTATTATATTTCAGAAACAGTTTCATCTATAATGTGTCTCCCTGTTTTGTCCAAAATCATAGACTTTTTTATGGTCCCTCAATGATAGTTTTTTCATATCTTGCTCATATCATGCAAACCATTCCGAATTTTAATTTACTCTCTGAGGCAAAGTTGGTCTGTAGTTGTCATAAAGAACAAAAATTGTAAACATATAAATCAAAAAAACTTCATCTTAATTTCAAGTGGAAAGTTTTACATTGTGAAATTACACTGCTTTTATAAGCGACACCGGAACGTATACATGTTAATGATTTATTGCTATTACAAATATTAAGTATACGCCTAATTTAAAAGTTGGACAAAACTGGGAGATACAGGTCTCTTTTTTGGTCTTTTATAAAATAAAAGAAATTTTTAATTTCGTAAGCTACGAAAAAAGGCCAAACAAATACAATCAATAAATTCAACAAGACCTTTTTATAAAATACTTAAAAAGTCAGAAGCTCATTAAATTTATTACAATAATTGATTTTATTTTAATTTTTTAAAAATATGTTTTGATGGGTAATTTTTATTTGTTAAGGATATTTTCTTTAAGCAAGTCTTCTCTTAAACAAACATTATTAATTTCTAGGTAAATGTGTTCGTCGAAGTACGGGCACATATTTGGATTAAAACATAGTCTTTTAGCATCAATTCATAAACCGCAAGCAGACCCACACTAATTTCAATTCAATTTTTTTCTTCTAGCAACTTTGCAAAATTTCTTCTAAGCCGAATTTCGTGGTGATTTAACGGTTTTGTGGGTACATATTTAGTGTTTGTTTGCAGCCGAAAAACAAGACACAATTAAAACTTTAATTCTTTGGAAATTTGTACAGAGGAAATAGAAGTGAGTAGGAGGAAATGAAATTTAAACTTTAATCCTTTTTGAGAAAAAAACATACACAATCAAGTGGAAAGACATATTAAAGTTTAATTTTCTAGCAGATTTTTTCAGCAAACAAAATGTAGTAAAACAAAATGACATGTGTAAAAAAGAATATAGAACAAGTAAGAGTGCTACATTCGGCTGTGCCGAATCCTATATACCCTTCAACATAGTGTTAAAATTATGATTTTTTTCTTAATTTCAAAAAATTCCCATTACGTTCATAAATGCTTACAGACAGATAGACGGCCAGACAGACGGACAGAGAGAGAGAAAGACGGACAGACAGACAGACAAACAGACATGGCTTAATCGACTCCGCTATCTATTAGAATGCAGAATATATACACTTTATAGGTGTATATATTCTCTCACGAAGGTTAAGGGTATAAAAAGTGAGTGTGTAAAAATAAAAGTTTTGCTTAGGTTTGTTTTTTCTTGTATGTCCTTTTTCTTATTTTATTTTTCAAGAGATAGAAAAAATTCGAGAACTTCCTATATATATAAATTTGTCGAAAGTAAATTAAATAAAGCAGTTTTTCAATATTTTTTATGTTTGCGAAAAACACTAGAAAAATATATTTAAAATTTTTCTTTATTTTAAAGCAATTTTTGTTTCTGTTGTCTTTAAACAATTTGATATGTTAACACTTAAGGCGTGTACTTCAACTTATACGATGACAAAGGGAACCATTTAGCCTAGTAGAAAGACAGACAGTCACAAAGATACAAATGAGTGTATGTATCTGCTGTACACAGTTATTTAGCAAAATATCTGACTAAACGCCTCTCATAGAAGAAGTTTGTTTTAGTGAATTCAACTGAATGAAAAGAATATAAGACTTTTCTGGAAAAAAAGTTATTTTAAGTTTTTAAAGTCTACCAGTTTTATATTGTTGTGTTATTAGATTTTTATTGTTTTTAATAGAGGGTAATTTGAAAATTAGCTTTGATATCTCCGATTATGATCTAGCTTTCCCAATATGTCTAAACTTTTTAACAGGTAAAGTATATAATAGGAAATCTACATTTTAAAATATCCTTTTAACAAAACAACTATACTTTGCTACTTTAAAATCCATAGTGCATAGATCTGCAAAAAAGGTATATGTATATTAAATAGTATAAGCAGCAGAGTTTCGTCCAAAGAAAAAACTTTTCAGTTAAATGTGACTAAACTCGACAAAAGTTCCACTCTTTCAGACTGTCCTCGCACATGTATAGTGTGGTTTAGTCCATGTATAAATTGCGTAACTATTTTGTTTCTAACTGGTGATAATACAGAAAGCGAAAATTCTAGGTTTAAATAGTGGAATAAATCGATCAGCTATATACTGATCGCAATAAACACATATTTGCATTGAAACTGCATATGGACCACGACCTTTGGAATTATAATATTTTCAATGAGAAGATCTTCGCTATAAATGTTGACCTAAGGTTCTTAAAATGAAGTGATGAAATTAGGGTTAGTGGATAAAGTTGACAAGTCCAACACAAATGTAAATAAACAGATTGTATTAGCCCGCCTCACATCACAGTCATACTGCAGCTGTGATCAATTGCAGATGCCTTTGTCTCACTTGATAATACAATTTTCCAACTATTTTAAACATCGATTTACTCTACAATCCAAATTACAACAGCAGCAATTATAGTTCGTATTTAAAGTAAACAAAAGTGACCTCCGGCAGGTTAGTGTTGTAGTCTGGAAGACCCAAGGTCGAGGGTTCGATTCTCGACCTAACTAACTAACTAACTAACTAACTAACTAACTAACTAACTAACTAACTAACTAACTAACTAACTAACTAACTAACTAACTAACTAACTACTAACTAACTAACTAACTAACTAACTAACTAACTAACTAACTAACTAACTAACTAACTAACTAACTAACTAACTAACTAACTAACTAACTAACTAACTAACTAACTAACTAACTAACTAACTAACTAACTACTAACTAACTAACTAACTAACTAACTAACTAACTAACTAACTAACTAACTAACTAACTAACTAACTAACTAACTAACTAACTAACTAACTACTAACTAACTAACTAACTAACTAACTACTAACTAACTAACTAACTAACTAACTAACTAACTAACTAACTAACTAACTAACTAACTAACTACTAACTAACTAACTAACTAACTAACTAACTAACTAACTAACTAACTAACTAACTAACTAACTAACCTAACTAACTAACTAACTAACTAACTAACTAACTAACTAACTAACTAACTAACTAACTAACTAACTAACTAACTAACTAACTAACTAACTAACTAACTAACTAACTAACTAACTAACTAACTAACTAACTAACTAACTAACTACTAACTAACTAACTAACTAACTAACTACTAACTAACTAACTACTAACTAACTAACTAACTAACTAACTAACTAACTAACTAACTAACTAACTAACTAACTAACTAACTAACTAACTAACTAACTAACTAACTAACTAACTACTAACTAACTAACTAACTAACTAACTAACTAACTAACTAACTAACTAACTAACTAACTAACTAACTAACTAACTACTAACTAACTAACTAACTAACTAACTAACTAACTAACTAACTAACTAACTACACTAACTAACTAACTAACTAACTAACTAACTAACTACTAACTACTAACTACTAACTAACTAACTAACTAACTAACTAACTAACTAACTAACTAACTAACTACTAACTAAACTAACTAACTAACTAACTAACTAACTAACTACTAACTAACTACTAACTAACTAACTAACTAACTAACTAACTAACTACTAACTAACTAACTACTAACTAACTAACTAACTAACTAACTAACTAACTAACTAACTAACTAACTAACTACTAACTACTAACTAACTAACTAACTAACTAACTAACTAACTAACTAACTAACTAACTAACTAACTAACTAACTAACTAACTAACTAACTAACTAACTAACTAACTAACTAACTAACTAACTAACTAACTAACTAACTACTAACTAACTAACTAACTAACTAACTAACTAACTAACTAACTAACTAACTAACTAACTAACTAACTAACTAACTAACTAACTAACTAACTAACTAACTAACTAACTAACTAACTAACTAACTAACTAACTAACTAACTAACTACTAACTAACTAACTACTAACTAACTAACTAACTAACTAACTAACTAACTAACTAACTAACTAACTAACTACTACTAACTAACTAACTAACTACTAACTAACTAACTAACTACTAACTAACTAACTAACTAACTAACTAACTAACTAACTAACTAACTACTAACTAACTAACTACTAACTAACTACTAACTACTAACTAACTAACTAACTAACTAACTAACTAACTAACTAACTAACTAACTAACTAACTAACTAACTAACTAACTAACTAACTAACTAACTAACTAACTACTACTAACTAACTAACTAACTAACTAACTAACTAACTAACTAACTAACTAACTAACTAACTAACTAACTAACTAACTAACTACTAACTAACTAACTACTAACTAACTAACTAACTAACTAACTAACTAACTAACTAACTAACTAACTAACTACTACTAACTAACTAACTAACTAACTAACTAACTAACTAACTACTAACTAACTACTAACTAACTAACTAACTAACTAACTAACTAACTAACTAACTACTAACTAACTAACTAACTAACTAACTAACTAACTAACTAACTAACTAACTAACTAACTAACTATATAGAACTTAGATGACGGCTCTAGTTTTTCGCCACTTTTTTTTAAACTATGTGTATATAAAAAGTTTATGCTGTCGTTTATCATTTCCGCAGGAACTATAAGTTTGAACTTTCTTTGCATTTGTATGGTGGTTATGTATTTATATGGATACTAAAGTACCAGCATGTGTGTGTGTATGTCTGAAGTGAAGCAAACCTAAAGTTAAACTTTCATTTTTGCAACTTGCTTCCTTTTTGAATCCTCAGGGTTTGTAAGAGTTTGCCTTCTTAGGATGTGTCTGTATGTACATAAGTGTGTATTAATAGTATAATGTGACATTTTTGGGTGTAAAACTTTTTCAAATTATTTTCTATGTTGTCAAATGGTTTTATTTGGAGATTCGCCTTAAGAATAGTTAATATTTTTTATGGCTTTAAATAAAGTTTTTTTATACCCTCCACCACCATCAGTGGTGATAGAGGGTATATATAACTTTGTCATTCCGTGTGTAACACCAAGAAATATTCATCTGAGACCCAACGAAGTATATATATTCTGGGTCCATATCAAATTCTGAGTCAATTTAGCTATGTCCGTCTGTCTGTCCGTCTGTCCGTCTGTCTGCCTAAAACACGCTCACGTTAAAACTAAGCAAAGGAAATACACCAAATTCACCGAAAATATTCATTGTTGTCCTAAGCAGTTTGGTATTGAAAATGAGCAAAATCGGTTCATACCGGGAAAAGTTATGAATCAAAATTTAAAACAACCTCGAAAAAAATATGCATTTTTTACACATTCGTATGCAATTTTCTCGAAAACTATGCAAGATAAATTCATGAAAATCACCAAGAATAAGTTTCTATCTTGATCTCTGCTGAAAATTGCTAGAATCGGTCCACAATTTCATATACCTCCCATACAAAAGTTCATATTCCCGGAAAATGGGTTTTATGTTAATAACTTCCGTCACAATGTCGATATCTTCACAAAATTTTCCATATTAAAATCTTATGTCAATAGAATTCATTCAGAGAAAAAATTTTCTGAATCGGTCCATAATTGGACATAGCTCCCATACAAGGTCCCCTCTCGAAAATCACTTAAACGCGCATAACTCATTACTTAATTAAGATATGCATATAAAATTTGGTACAAGTATTGCTTATCTGTACAGAAATATTACTGAGAAATTTTTTTCCGATCGGTCCATAATTGGTCATAGCTCCCATACAAGGTCCCCTCCCGAAACTCACTTAAAACCACATAACTCATTAGTAAATGAAGGCATCCATATAAAATTTGGTGCAAGTATTGCTCTTATATACAGAAATATTACTATGAAAGTTTTCTTGAATCGGTCCATAATTGGTCATAGCTCCCATACAAGGTCCCCTCCCAAAAATCACTTAAACGCGCATAACTCATTTCTAAAGTAAGACATCTATATAAAATTTGGTACAAGTACTGTTATATGACTGAGAAATATTACTGAAAATTTTTTTTCCGATCGGTCCATAACTGGTCGTGGATCCCATACAAGGTCCCCTCCCGATAATCACTTAAAACCACATAACTCATTAGTTAATGAAGATATCCATATAAAATTCATTACTGAATTAAGATATCCATATAAAATTTGGTACAAGTATTGCTTATATGCACAGAAATATTACTGTGAAATTATTTTCCTATCAGTCCATAATTGATCATAGCTCCCATACAAGATCCCTTTCAGAAAAACACTTAAAGGCACGTAGCTCATTACCTAATAACCCATAAAATATGTGGCATAAATATTATTTTTGTACACTTAAATGTTATTTCAAATTTTTTTCATAATTGGTCCATTCTTGGACGTAGCTCTCATACAAGGTTCCCTCCCGAAAATCACTTAAACGTACATAACTCATTACTAAATATTGATATCCATACATTTAGCAAAAATATACATAAATTAACCTATAAAATTGTTGTACGATCGGTCCATATTTGGTCATAGCTCTCATACTAGGCCCCCTCCAGAAAATCACTTAAATGCACAATATTCATTACCAAATAATGATATAGATACAGAATTTTGAAATTTTGTCTTTATATACATAATTGGTCATAGCTCCCATACAAGGTCCTTTTACTAAAATCTCTTAAACACACATTACTCTTTACCAAATAAAGCTATTGATACAAAATTTGGCATAAATATTAGTTTTGTATACAAAAATTCTATTTCCAGATTTTTTCACGATCGGTTCATAACATTTGTGAGGTCGGTCCCATAAAAGTTTCCTTTCAGAAAATCAAATAAACACTCATAACTTATTACAAAATTACGATATAGATACAAAATTTGACTGAAATATAGCTTTTATGTACAGAAATTTTGCTTAAAGAATTTTTTACGATCGGTCTATAATTGGTCATATCTTCAATAATAGGTCCTGCCCTTAAAAGCGCTTTAACCGTATTTAACTAGTTGCATTATCAATTTGCGTAGAACAAAATTATATATATGTATTTTGAAAATCCTTAAATCTTTCACACACATGCATACATGCAAATAACTAAATATCACTAAGCGCTATTAAAATATAAAGAAAATGGCGTTTGTAATGTTCAATAAATCTTAGAATTGTAATAAATTTATGCTGTTTAAATCTTGGGATTTTTCTATTTAAGATATGAGAAAACTTATTTCTACAAATATTTGATCAATTAGAAAAGTATTAATATAAAATTAGCTGGTGAAGGGTATTTAAGATTCGGCACAGCCGAATATAGTACTCTAACTTGTTTTAGAATTCGTTTTTTTACTGAAATATTTTAGCTATGCACGTATGTATATGTGCATGATTAAGTATGTATATGAATTTATTTATATTTTATTTATTTCTTATGTTGGCGTAAAGTTTATGTCAAACAGTAAATATATTTAATTTGCTGTGTCCACTTTTCGCTTAAAGTCATTTATAGTCTTTGGCATACAAATTTTATTACACTAACATTTTACATGGCTTTGTAGTTCTTCAAAATATTATTACTTTTTAACTTTATTAAGTAATTTTCGGGTTTTCAGTTTAATGTGCTGAGAAATTCCATCAAAATATATATATATCTAAATATACATATCTAAATATATTTGTATTTCTCAGTTAAATTTATTAGGACTTGTTTTTGGTTTTATTTACAAAAAAAAAAAAATTTCAACAACTTAAAATTCTCATATAAAATGAAATCGGTTTAAACTTTTCCTCTTTTATTTGTTTTATTTTTGCAATTTATTGCCACTTAACTACTACGAAAAAGTTATTCAGTTTATATATTGCTTTTTATTTTTATTTCATATTTTTCTATTGTTTCTATTTTTTACTTTATTCCTAAAGACTGCCCATTTTGTGAGGAAAAAACGAAGTTCTCTCAAATGAATTTTGTATTAAATTGACATTTTAATAAACAGTTAGTTTGGAAAAGGTTTCGTTTTTGTTTATTTTTGTTTTTGAAAAAGATTGAAACTTTTTTATGAGTAGTTAAGTATTTGTTTTGTTTGTTGACCTAAATTATAATAAAAATATAAATATTTTATTTATGGCAAAAATCAGCAAGTTACTACTAAAGACTGATTCATATACAAACATATTATCACATTTTTTTCATCATTTTTCTTTGATAAAAAAACCGGTTAGAATTCGAACAACTAATGGGTATAGAAATTTATTCCAAATTGAATAATGAATAGGCTGTATTACATAAAAATTTGATCACACTAAATATAGATGGTATAATCTTGAAACGAAGTTTTTGTTTTCTATACGCAATCATTCGTACAGATAAGTACATATAGATCACTCAGTTGCCTCAAAGTAAAATGCCAAGAATCACTACATACATACATTTATTCATAAAAAGACAAAAATGTAATTCGTATTACAATTTTATATGACAAAGATTTACGTTTAAAGCGATACAAAAGTACTTACATTTGCTTAAAAGATAAATTTTCAAATAATATATGTCAACTGTTGATAGGTACTTCTAAATGAAAACTTTTTGTTATTTTTCTCTTTTTACCTAAATTGTTTATTTGTAGTATATAAATAGAAACAGAGAGCTGTTTATAAAAGGAACTGAAAAAAATCTACAAAAATATCTTTGAGGTAAAATTAGCATAAAACTTTATGTAAAGAATGTATAGAACGAGAAATGAGTTTTAAAATTGAATTGACTTCAATAGGATTTTTGACATTGACTAAGCAAATAATGTCACAGCAATCAAATTATGGATTAAATTTTCTACTTACTTTTGAGTAAGATTTGAGTTGGATTACAATTTTTAGAAGAGACAGACAATTTTGTTAAATATAAAAATCATATAGTATTTATTTGATTTGAAACGTAATTTTTGTATCAAGTGTAATATTTTAGAATGATAGATTCACACTTAATTTTATTCAGACATAACTTTATGACATAAGAATATACATATTTTGAAATAATTTTTCAAATTTGTCTTATAACAATTAATTTTATTGTTACTGCACGTCAACTTAATGCCCCTGCAATGATTGACATATCATAAAAGGTCAACAGCCATTTTCATTATATTCTCTTTGTATTTTTAACACATTTTCTTCATTTATTGTATGTTTTATATATATAAATATTATAAAAACTACTCAATCATGATTTATACATTAAACAAGTGGACAGATATGATTTAAGGTTTACTGCTTTGCAGGACCATACCCAAGCTGATATATACGAGCCCATAGCTGGTGTGTCGTTTAAACACATATGAATTTTCATAGATTTGTTATACCCTACACTACTATAGTGACGAATCAAGTGAATTTAACAAGGCACCCATATATTTTCCGGAAGATAAAGGATCAATCTAATTGATCGATGCTACAAGTGCTAGAGCGATCCTATGAAGTGAACTCATCTCTGAACAAAGTTATTGTGGTCACCGTTGTCTGTTTTAAAATATCATTTGGTCGTATAAGTCAGGATATAAACAAAAAAAGTTTAGCAGCTATTTTACAAATTAATACAATGGTTAGACGTGTCAGTCATATTTAAAATATAAAGTTTAACACATTACACATCTTACATTGAAACCGCACATGGATACATTTAAACGCATGCATGTGTTTGAGAAAATATGCGTATGCAGAAATGTAAATAGAACATTTCTTTATTTATGAACAAGTTTTCAGAAGCTACTATCCATTTTTGAATTAAATTAGATTAAACCAATTTAAAATAGATTTTTTATAATGGTGCGTATACGTAATATTTTTTTAAACAACAAATTTCATAACACTCATACGCACTGTTGATCTGGAATTCTATTTTTAAGAAAATGTATAAAATATTTTGTAGTATATAGGGCAATTTCGGGTCAAATTAGATTAAACCAATTTGAAATATATTTTTTACAATGGTGCGTATACGTAATATTTTTTCTAAACAACAAATTTCATAACGCTCATACGCACTGTTGATCTGGAATTTTATTTTTAAGAAAATGTATAAAATAATATTTTGTAACAGATATGGGCAATTTCGTGTCAATTGACCAAACTTTTAAAATCGATGTCTTCCTATTTGAAAGAAATTTCCACCAGTTCTTGACCGATACAGCTGTATCTGGCCTACTATCCAATAGTACTAACCTTGGTGCAAATTTCATCCAAATCGATTTTTTGAGTTTGGTCACTTGACACGAAATTGCCCATATTTATTTTAGAATTTTAAATTATACATTTTTATACTACTTACCTTTAAATATTATCATTACAGTTACTTGCACGTGTTAGTAAATTTACATAATATAGAATCCTTATGGGTGTGCTTAGTATGTTATGAGTTCTAACCCAAAAAATTTATTACTGAACACATGGTCAAAATGTACATAGTATACTTTTACAAAAACACATCAATAATCTTGTCAACTCAACAGCGGCAGTGACAGACAAAACAACAATATCAACAGTGTCATTGACAATATGAATAGTCTCAACAAAGATAAAAGCAGAAAAAAAAATCACTGGTAAAAGAAGAAAAAACAGAAACCTCAGAAATGACAAGAAAAATTTTGCGATGAGATGAACCAAAGTAAGTAGACGCCGTTATTTGTGGTGGTGGCCACCAATTTGGTTGCATTCCTCTCTTGACGTTTAAAAATAGTAATTATATCAGACAACTAAGTTCTTATGGCCTACAACGCGAGTAAATCAGCATAAATAATTTTTGGTCTTTATTGATACCATCTTGATGATTAAAGCATCGAATAAAAAGAATATACAACAGTATGATAATCTACAACTCATAATATTTTTTATTGAACTACTTCCCTACGTACATACTAATATTTATATACTAAGCCTGTCTGTTAGTTATTTGCAATATCTGCTATCTGTAGTGTTTTATTAATTCACAGTTTTTATACCCACCATCAAAAAAGATGGGGGTAAACTGATTTTGTTATCTCGTTTGTAACACATCGAAATATTGGTCATTGACCCATAAAAGTATATATATTCCGGGTCCTTATTAAATTCTAAGACGATCTAGCTAGTTTCATATTAGCCAAAATCTTTCTACCAATTTGATCGGTTAATAGTTGACCCTACTCCCCATATAATGTCCCCTTCAGAAAATGACTTTAACACTCATTGCTGCCCTAAACATTCGAGTATAGCGATGAAATTCGGTATAAGTAAGTTTCATATGACCCAAAATCTTTCTACCAATTTGTTTGAGGATCGGTCCGCAGTTCACCCTACTCCCCATATAAGGTCCCCTTAAGAAAATGACTTTATCACTGATTACTGGCCCAAAACATTCGAGTATAGCGATGTAATTCGGAATAAGTAAGTTTCATATAAGCCAATATCTTTCTACTAAATTTTTTGAGGAACGGTCCATAATTGACCCTACCTCCCATATAAGAAATGACTTTAACACTCATTACTGGCCTAAACATTGGAGTATAGCGATGAAAGTTTTTTACAGACTAAAACCTTACTATTCATTTTCTTTAGGATCGGCTCATGATCCTACCCACCATAAAAGGTCCATAATTGACCATACAAGGTGCCCTTCAGAAAATGACTTTAACGCTCATTACTGGTTAAAAAATACGAGTATAGCACTTGACACAAGTAAGTTCCTCGCGATCCAAAATCTCTCTACTAAATTTTATGTGGATCGGTACATAATTGACCCTACCCCCCATATAAGGTCCCATTCAAAAAATTACTTAAAAGATCACTGCTGGCTTAAAAATGCGAGTTATGAAATTCGACATAAGAAACTTCTATACGAACGTTAATCTTGCTACCTTTAGAAAATTACATTAACTCTAATTACTGGTATAAAAATGCGAGTACATAGATGATATTCAATGTAAACCAGTTGTATATGAACAAAAATCGGTCTACAAAATATAGATCAATAATTGACCATATCCCTCATATAAGGTCCTTTTTAGAAAATTTGATGCGGAGGATCTAGAAAATTACTAGTACAGCGATGAAAATTGACATAAAAATGTATATACATTGGAACATAATTCTTCATTCCGAATTTAATGAGGACTGATCTATAACTGACCCTAGCCCCTATAAAAGGTTCCCTTCAGAAAAGAGTTTTGGTTATTAAAATACGAGTTTTCTTTATTTAAAATACGTATATTGCGATGAAATTTGACATAAACAAGTTCTATACAAAACGAAATCTATGTACAAAATTTTATGAGTATCGGTTCATAGTTCATAGTTTCCCTCTTCAGAAAATTACTCATACGCTCGCGGTTTAAAAATTGAACAAAAATATATTGTTTTTAAAAATTACTATTTTGTTAGTTCAAAAGAGCTCGGTCCATATTTGGAAGCCATATTCCAAATATCACCCTGGTATTTATAGGGGACCATTCCTTTTACGGCAAACGGTTTGATGGTGGGTATATGAGATTCGCCATAGTCGATTATAACACTCTGGTATAGGTTTTTATATGGTCTGCCCAGCCCGACTATAATTCCTTACTTGTCTAATTTCCAGTATTTATAAAGCTCAACAAGGCCATACAACCAATAAGCCACAACAATTGTATTTGTTGTGGTAAAGTCTTTCATTCACTTATTTGTGCTGTTACTTTTGTGTTTTGCCTTCATTTAATACCAAAATGTTATTAAATGAAAACTTTTACTTTCGATTTAAATACTGCAAAGTTTTGTATTTGAGGTTTTTAAAACTTTAAGGTATTATGAAAAGTATGAAAAGAAAATCTCAGGTCTTTGGATATTTTCCTAACAAATATAAGAGGATTTGAAATAAAATGGATTGTAAATTGCTTTGAATTGTTATTGAATTATATATCCAGTGTTGCGTTTAATATGAAAAGGATAATTTTAAATATTTCTTTATTAAATTGTCATAAATATCAAAGTTATTACTGATGAAGATTTTTATGAAAGGATTTTAAATACAAGGGTTGAGATTTATTGAAACATAAATTTAAAATCGGAAGATAATATTATTATTTGTATATTCTATAGCGGAAATCACCAAAAGTTTAAAATTAATTTTGTTAAGATAAAATATTATTTCACAAAATATTATTAGGGAGTCTCATATTACATTAGTAATTTCCTTTCAAAAAAGTCAAAACTAGCAACAGTTATTTAATTCTTAAGGATTCTATTAAATAGTTAATTGTCATTTTGGTATATTCAAGTTGTGTACATTTACACTTGATAAAATTTAATGTGCGCGCACACAAAACGATAATCTTTTCATTTGCGTATTTTGTTCAAGGCTATTAACCATATGACAAATTCTACACTTACTGAATGCATAAATTATCATGTATCTTTTCACTTGACTTTCTATATTTTGTTTTAAATTTGTGGCTTTTAGTCCATTTGAACATTTTGGGTGTTCGAAAGTAAACGCCTTCATTGTTTTCCAAAAATTCAACATTACCAAAACAAAACATATTTTAATCAAAAGTTATAAATCAGTCCAACCTTTAGATATGTCACGTCATTACCACAACTACCATACACATAACTGGTTTTGAATAAATTTGAAGGTGTGCGATTGTAAGGTTAGAAAGAAATACAAACATTTTAAAATAATGGCCTTTTATCTACCAGTGAAACCAGTTGGAAATTTCTAATTAAATACCAATTGTTTGTAATAAGAAACTATAGTCAATCATCATGCTCGACTATATTCCTCCTATTATCAGAAAATCTATGAGGCAAAGTTTTGCAATTTTTCGATTAACATTTTTTAAATCACAATAAACCATTACAATCGCAATATAATAGCCAAAGTTGTTTCCATATAAATGGTTTCACTTAACATACTGATTACATTTTGAAATTATTTGCCAAGTGTTACCAAGGTTCATCTTCTAACTTTATCTTCAAGCCAAATACTTCAAACTGCAGCAGCTTTTATTGATAAACAAATTTCTTAGAAATGGAAATTTTATGAAAATTTTGTCTATCAAGCTCCAGAATCGAGCCCTGTATTACCAATTCCTGGTACCCAACACAGCCTTACTGTGTATATCCTGTCTAACCCTTCCAGGTGCCTTTTGTAGCTAGTTACAAAGCTAAAATGTAACGTTCTACATTACAGTGTCCTGGTACCCAATACAGCCTTACTGTGTATATCCTGACTAATCCTTCCAGGTTCCTTTTGTAGCTAGTTACAAAGCTAAATTGTAACGTTCTACACTGCAAAGCTTTAAGAGCTGCCAGACTATCAACATAAATCGTGTGCCTTAATAATGATAACGGATGTCCAGATTGTCAGGATCTCCGCCAGAAAGGCGCTATATTAGTCCTGAAGTCTATAAGATACTTTTATATGGCTATATACCAAATGAACTTCGGCTCTTGTGCCGTAAAAGGAATGCTCCCACATAAGGGTGATATTTGGAATATACCTTAAGTCAATTATTGACCGAGCCCTTTTGAATTAACAAAATATTTTTTTTTAAAAACAAAATATTTGTGAACATATTTACATATATGGGCAGTTGGGTCAATTATGGACCAATTGTTTTGAAATTTTTAAGAAAGGTTTCGGTTCGTATAATACTTATTCGTTTCTAATTTTATCGCTCTACTCATATTTTTAATTCAGTAATGAGTGTAAGAGTAGTTTTCTGAAGAGGGCAGGGTCAGTTTTGAAGCAATCCTCATTCAATTCTGAATGATTTTGTTTCTAAGTATAAACTTATTTATAGAAAGATTTTCGTTCCATAACTGTATCCTATATCAAATTTCATAACCGTACACGTATTTGTAAGCCAGCAAATATCATTAAAGTAATTATCTAAAGTGGACCCTATATGCGGGGAGGGTTAATTATGGACCGATCTACATAAAATATGGTTAAGAGATTTTTGCTTGCAAGGAAATTATTTCAGTCGAATGATGTTTTGCCTCATCACAGACTTACTTATGTGAAATTTCATCGCTATATATTTTTAAGCCAGCAGTGAGTGATAAAGGGGGCCTTATATGATGGGGGTCAATTATGGACCGATCCATATAAAATTTGATAGAGAGATGAAACTTATGTGTGTCGAATTCCATAGCTCTTCTCTTATTATTAAGCCAGTAATAGACATTATAGTCATTTTCTGAAGGGGACCTTATATGGGGGATAGGGTCAGTTATAGACCAATCGACACAAAATTTGTTTGAGAGGTTTTGGGTCGTAAAAGACTTGATTGTGTCAAATTTCTTTGATACACTCGTATTTTTACGATAGTAATGAGTGTGAAAGGTCCCCTTCAAACCTTATATGAGGGGTAGGGCAATTATGGACCTCATAAAATTTGATAGGAAGATTTTTGCTCATATGAAACTTATTTATGTCCAATTTCATCGCTATACTTTTACACGGACATGGCTAGATCGACTTAGAATTTAATAAGGACCCAGAATATATATATACTTTTGTGGGTCTATGACCAATATTTCGATGTGTTACGAACGGAATGGTAAAATCAATACACCCCCCATCTTTTTTGATGTTTGTTACTAATAAACACTATTTGATGGAAATGGAAAGAGTACATACAAATATTTGTACAACTACGCCAGATTTAATTTAAACTTTTAATATTATCCATGTATTTGTGGGTAATCATGTGTGAAGAGTGTTATTTACATATGGGATAACAATAGCTTTACTTCGAAACAATACATTTGCACACATATACACACATAGCTATTGTTTGGTTTTGCTAAAAATCGGTGTTAATTACTTAAAAATATAAATGAATAAATAGAATAAATGTAGTAATCTGCAAATATTTAAATGTTGATGTGTATGTAATCTGAATTGGTTAATTTTTGCGGCAAGAATATTAATAGATACGTATATACACAGAAAAAATTATCGGTAGTTTATTTTCAATTAACATGTTTTCCTCTTTCTTTAACTTTTATTTAAACAATTTTTTAACTGTCATAATTATCTCATTGTTTTGATCCTAAGTATACAAATTTGATTAAACTTTTAATTAAATCAATTAATTTTTTAATTGGCTGAAAAAGTTTTTCCAGCCTACTTTTTTATTTTGGTTTTTTGTTTTGATATTTTATTTAAATAATTTCATTATTTATAACGGAAAATAATTCTCAAATAGTCAATAATATTTTAGGCATAAAAAGTTGAAGTTTCATAAATATTTTAAAATTTATAAATCACTTTATTTGTTCAAATGTGACAATAAAGAGATATTTTTGAGAGTGCTTAACGCATTGTTAAAGGTAAAGGAATCCTTTAATGTTGTAAGCATTCAATTAATGCTTTGATTGTTTCAATCATCGACTTTATTGATTTTTAATACATTTTTAACCAAACTGTTCAATTTATTTGATTAATAAACTAATGAAAATGTAAGTTTTATTTTATTAAATATTTAATTTATCCAATTAATGGATTAACTAATTTTAAATTTTGAATTTAATTACTGATGTTAATTGTTTTGATTATTTCTTTAATTGGAAAAAAATATTTTTTTTACAAATTTCATAATTGATTTCATCATTTTGTTGATAGGTGCAAAACTTGCTTGATACAATCAATTTGATAATTAAAACACATTTTCAGTTTTTTCTGTGATAAAAGCGATTTAGTAATAAGATAAGGAAAAATTTAAATATGGATGACAATTTTTAAATTTAATTAAATCTCTATCATTAAAGTCAAATTCTGCTTCAGATATTTCAAGTAGTGTTTTGACCGCATAGGCGTATGATTAATATTTGATTATAATAAATAAGTATAACGTATACTTTCATTAAATGTTATGAAAGAATTTTCCATTCGATTCTAAGTTATATTCTCACAAAAAACTGTTTAATTAAAAAAGTAGATTAAAGATTTTTGAAGTCAAATTGAAGTAAAATAATTTTATTGATAAACCAATCCAATTGCCTTCACATCTCTGCAGAAAAAAACTGAAATTCTTTTGTTAAATGATTTAAATAAAATAAATATAATAAAACCAGCATTTAATTTTAGTATTTTCTAAAGCTGTTGGAAAAATAGTTTAAATTATTGATTTAGTAAATAAAAGAGTAAAAAAACTTTAGTACATTTGTACATAATCAAGCTAATTTATTTAGGTTTTTGTGGTTGTGGGATTTAACTATTGACAAAAACTATTTTATTATTCTAATTTAAACACTTTGACATGAGGGTATATACAAATAATTCTATTATTTGTTTTGATGTATACATAAGTAAATATTACAGACAATGTCGTAATACTTCCAAGGAAAAAGGATTCAAACTACTTGTGTAGTCTGGACCATATAAATAAAGATTTTTTTTAATTTAATCCTCAAAAATTAAATTTGCCAGAATTAAGTCAAAAATTGCACAGAAAATAATATTGTTAATGTCAAGATGAACAATTATCACCGAATAATAATATCTTCCTCTATAAGAAAATTTTTCATTGGTATTCTCGCATAAATTTACATATATTTTTCAATAATTTCAAGTATTTTGTACCCACATCATTGGGTATGAATAAGGACATTATTTACTTAAATAAGTTAAGATGAAAATGTATTGAGGACTTTCATCTTTCTTTCCAATATATATTAAAATTATTTTTCTGACATATTTTCCATGTTAGTATAGAAGAGAGTGTTTTTTGCATTTACCAGAAGAAACGTTCAAAATTTAAAATAAACAAGTAAGAGTGTTATATTCGGCTATGCCGAATCTTATATACCCACCATCAAATCGTATGCCGTAAAAGGAATGTTCTACTGTAAACATCAGGGAGATAAGTCTTAAGTCAATTATGTACGTGATCTTCGAATTAACAAAATTTTAATTTTTAAAAACAAAATTTTTTGTCCAATTTTTTAACTATGATGTTTGTCGTAGAATTTGTTAGAAAGATTTTGAGTCGTATAACACTTATTCGTTTATAACAAAATTCACCGTTTTTTTTAAGCTAGTAATTAGCGTTATAGTAAATTTCTCAAGGGAACCATATATGGGGTAGTATCAATTATGGACCGATCCTTACAAATTTGGTAGAGAGATATTGGCTTATATTTCATTATTATATTCGTTTATTTTCTGAATGGGACCTTATATGGGGGTAGAGAGATTTTGACGCATATAAAACTTATGTCAAATTTCATCGAAATAATCGTATTTTTAAAATGGTTATGACTGTTTAATCTGTTTTTCGGGGGGCCACTTGTATTGGGGCTATGCAATACCAAACAAATCTTACCTATAAGAAATATTTGTTGAAAATTTTAAGTCTCAAGCTCTTTCCGTTCGAACCCTATCGTGCTTTCAGCAGACAGACGGACATGGCAGATCGTGTTAGACTTTAATAAGGACCCAGAATTTATGTGTTACAAACGGAGAGACAAAATCAATATACCCCCCTTTCTTTTTGAATGGTGGGTATAAATATTTAAAAATAATTAGTATTGTCATACTCTTATATGTATTAGAAAGGTCATAGATCACTTATATTAATGAGATAATTGTTTAAGATTTTAAATATAATCACTTTAATTAAGCCTTCTTTCAAGAATTTAGTACGTACTTTCTACTAATTAATACAAGACTAGTTATGACAATCTTTTATTAATATTAATATAATTGATATATTTAAGCAGATTCAACTTTATTTTTTGGAGCACTCTAATGTACATAATTCTATGTTCTATTATTCATGTTATGTAATTTACATAATGCACGACATATAGTGGAAAGCCATGGAATTTCCACATAATGCTTAAACAGGATGATCAAGGATAATAACAGTACGCGAACACCAATACAATAATAGAGTTAAGCCCTATAAACGTATTATAATCATTAGCACATGCATGATGACATAGATGTAAATACATACATACATATAGCATTTAGAAAACAAAGGAAAGAATTACTGTCGCATTTATGGAAAGGCGAGCATTTTCTGCCACAAATTCTATTGTTCTTTATCATCCAAAATTCTACAAATACCTATATGTACACATTAGGGTGTTGTTTTTGTGAAATCGGGATCAGCTTGGGAATTTTGAGAAGAGTGTGGGGATTTCTGCTTTGAAAGGATTTGTTCTTAATATGCAAGTACACCATGATTAGCATGACAATATCTGTAGCTAGCTTTATAGCTCTGTTTAGACTTTTGTCAAATCAAACAATTTTTCCAAAAAAGTTCACAGAAAAAGAATCGTTTTATTATAGGAAAATATTATTGTCAGAAATTTAATAATTGGATTATATTCCAGTGGAAACTAGATAATAGACTACACTACAGTCTATAAACCTATCTATACCTGTCAAATACATAAATACTAAAGTCCTAAACAATAGACTAAGATAAAGTTCTGCATATACTCCTACTAGGATTAGGAGTATAGTACAGAAATTAGGTCAAAATATAGGCCAGAATATAGGAACGATTGTAGACCAGACTATTGGCTAAACTATGGCCTAGATTATAGGGCTGATTAAGAGCAGAATATAGACTAGATTCCAATCTAGACTATAGGCTAAGCCATAGGCTATCGTCAAACGTATATAATAGAATACATTAATCTATAGGCTAGACTACAGTGCAGTTTGTAGTTCAGTCTATTGTCCAGAACACAAACCAGACTGGACTTTAGTCCGGACTATAGATTATACTTAATTGGGATGCTACTGTATTCAAACAGTACTAAGTGAGTTTTTGATGGTATAAATTTTCAATTTTGCCCACTAAAAATCGTTGAAACACGCAAAATATTAATATCTTTTCATAAGATATAGAAAGGTTGCTAGAAACGTATAATGGGAGACCCACTAACTTTTTGTGAAATATTTCACGAATGAAATAGTTTTATACAGATATATGTACATTAGGGTCGCCCCAAAAGTGACGTTGCTGATATTCCCATAGAAAATAAAAATAAATTTTAATTCTTAGATACCAATTATCAAAATGTTCTGACGTCAATATTTGGTGAGCTGGATCAAAGGATAAAAACATTCTTTTTTCTGATTTTTTCATATTTCTGGCAAATAAACCATATGCAAATTTGGCATCATATGAAAGGTCTTTGAGAGACGATTTCAATGACATAAAACAATTTTGTATACGACTCCCAAATTATTACAAATATTGTAATTTTTCAATTATAAAACAAAGTTTTCAGTTTAACTAAAATATTAACACTTGCTTTGATGATTTAGTTGGGAACATTGACACCTTATTTCTCCTCCATACAAACGGGCCACCCTAATGTACACTATTAATTTTTATACTGTTGAAGATGCTAAGCTTAATATATTAAAGCAAAAAATTATAAATGATTTATGTTGAGATTAAGGTAAAATTGATTTTTTCGTACGTTTTTTACATCTAGACGGCGCAATATGTTTTCTTATTTTTGACAGAAATACAAAATTATTAAAATTAATGTAAATGCAAAGAAAATATAAAAGTGAAGGTCGCTTACACTTTTACACTTAAGAATTTATTTACATAAAACATAAAGAAACAAGTTAGAGTGCTATATTCGGCTGAGCCGAATCTTAAATACCCTCCACCAACTACTTTTATGTTAATACTTTTCTAATTGAACAAATATTTGTAGAAATAAATTTTCTCATGTCTTAAATAGAAAAATCCCAAGATTTAAACAACTTAAATCTATTACAATTCCAAGATTTATTGAACATTACAAACGCCATTTTCTTTTCTGAAGGGAACCTAGTATGAGAGCTATGACCAAACATGGACCGATCGTAAAATGAGTTATGTGCCTTTAAGTGTTTTTCTGAAAGGGACCTTGTATAGCAGCTATGATATATTATGGACCGATAGCAAAACAATTTCACAGTAAAATTTATCTGTATATGAGCAATACTTCTGCCAAACTTTATATGGATATCTTAATTTAGTAATGAGTTATGCGCGCTTAAGTGATTTTCGGGAGGGGACCTTGTATGGGAGCTATGACCAATTATGGACCGATCGGAAAAAACTTTCACAGTAATATTTCTGTGCATATGCGTAATACTTGTACCAAATTTTATATGGATATCTTAATTTAGTAATGAGTTAAGCACGTTTAAGTGATTTTCGGGAGGGGACCTTGTATGGGAGCTATGACCACTTATGGACCGATCGGGAAAAAATTTTACAATAACATTTCTGTGCATATGAGTAATACTTGTACCAAACCTTATATGGATATCTTAATTTAGTAATGTGTTATGCGCGTTTAAGTGATTTTCGGGAGGGGACCTTGTATGGGAGCTATGACCAATTATGGACCGATCGGGAAAAAATTTTACAATAACATTTCTGTGCATATGAGTAATACCTTTACAAAATTTTTTATGGATATCTTAATTTAGTAATGAGTTATGCGCGTTTAAGTGATTTTTGGGAGGGGACCTTGTATGGGAGCTATGACCAATTATGGACCGATCGGGAAAAAATTTTACAGTAACATTTCTGTGCATATGAGTAATACCTTTACCAAATTTTTTATGGATATCTTAATTTAGTAATGAGTTATGCGCGTTTAAGTGATTTTCGGGAGGGGACCTTGTATGGGAGCTATGTCGAATTATGGACCGACCCAGAAAATTTTTCCTCTGTATGAATTCTATTGACATAAGATTTTAAGTTGTAAAATTGTGTGAAGATATCGACATTGTGACGGAAGTTATTAACAAAAAACCCATTTTCCGGGAATATGTACTTTTGTATGGGAGGTATATGAAATTGTGGACCGATTCAGAAAATTTTCAGCAGGGATCAAGCTTTTGTGTAGAAACGAATGTATGGTGATTTTCGTGGAATTATCTTGCATAGTTTTCGAGAAATGTGTAAAATGCTTATTTTTTTCGAGGTTGTTTTAAATTTTGATTCATAACTTTTCCCGGTGTGAACCGATTTCACCCATTTTCAATACCAACAACTTAGGAAAATGAAGAACATTTTGGGTGAATTTGGTTAAACTCTACTGCTTCGTTTTGTCGTGGGCGTGTTTTACACAGACAGACGGACAGACGGACATAGCTAAATCGACTCAGAATTTGATAAGGACCCAGAATATATATACTTTGTTGGGTGTCAGATGAATATTTCTTGGTGTTACACACGGAATGACAAAGTTATATATACCCTCTATCACCACTGATGGTGGTGGAGGGTATAAAAATCAATAAATATATTGTTATGAAAGTAACAAATGAAATGAAAATAAGTAAGAGTTCTATATTCGGCTGTGCCGAACCTTATATACACTTCACCATGATGTGTTAAAAAACATTCAGTACGAATTTTATTACAAAAAATCAAAAAATACCAATTGTAAAACTTCAAGGCCTTTTAAAGACTTAAAAAGTGCCAAAAAGTCCGATTTTATACGTTCTAACTTAATTCGGGCTATACATGCTTAATTTCATATTTCTAGGTTCAATATTATAGATATTTCAAAAAGTACCTTGTGAAGAACGAAGAAGTATCAAAAAGTTCCGTTTTATGGGTTCCCACTTAATCCAGGCTCTACATAATGTTTCTAGGTTCAATATTATAGAAATTTCAAAAAGTACCTTTTGTAGAACGAAAAAGTCCCTTTTTGTAGGTTCTTACCTAGTCAAGGCCCTACATGCTAAATTTCATGTTTCTAGTTTCAATATTATAGAAAATTCAAAAAGTACCTTTTGTAGAATGAACAAGTTAGAGTGCTATATTCGGATGAGCCGAATCTTAAATACCCTCCACCAGCTACTTTTATATTAGTACTTTTCTAAATGATCAAACATTTGTAGAAATAAGTTTTCTCATGTCTTAAATAGAAAAATCCCAAGATTTAAACAGCTTAAATCTATTACAATTCCAAGATTTATTGAACATTACTAACGCCATTTTCTTTTATATTTTTATAGCTCCCTAAGATATGCCTTAGCGATATTTAGTATTTGCATGTATGCATGTGTGTAAAAGATTTAAGGATTTTCAGAATACATACATATATATAATTTGTTCTACACAAATTGATAACGCAAATAGTTAAATATGGTTAAAGCGCTTTTAGGGGCAGGACCTAGTATGGGAGATATGACCAAATATAGACCGATCGTAAAAAATTCTTTAAACAACATTTCTGTACGTAAAAGATATATGTCAGTCAAATTTTGTATCTATATCGTATTTTAGTAACAACTAATGTGTGTTTTAGTGATTTTCTGAAGGGAACCTTGTATGGGACCGACCGCACCCATGTTATGAACCTACCGTGAAAAAAAAACTTGAAACATAATTTTTGTATACAAAACTATTATTTGTGCCAAATTTTGTATCAATAGCTCTATTTTTTAATGAGTAATGTGCGTTTAAGAGATTTTTGTAAAATCTCCGATCGGAAAAAACTTTCACAGTAATATTTCTATGCATATGGGCAATACTTATACCAAATTTTATATGGATATCTTAATTAATTTTCGCGAGGGGACTTTGTATGCGAGCTATGACCAATTATGGACCGATCGAAAAAAAACTTTCACAGTAATATTTCTGTGCATATGAGTAATACTTATATTAAATTTTATATCGATATCTTAATTTAGTAATGAGCTATGCGCGTTTAAGTGATTTTCGGGAGGGAACTTGTATGGGAGCTATGACCAAGGATGGACCAATCGGAAAAAACTTTCACAGTAATATTTTTATGCACATGAGCAATACTTCTACCAAATTTTATATGGATATCTTAATTAAGTAATGAGTTATGCGCGTTTAAGTGATTTTCGGGAGGGGACCTTGTATGGGAGCTATGTCCAATTACAATAACAAATAACAAAAAAAAAAAAAATTACCGTTTCATACTGTGTTTTGAATTTGTTTGTTTATTGTTTTGTATATGCATGCACGAAAAAAGTAAATTTTTGATGAAATTTTCAGAGGTGGTCTCGGATTTTTACTCATATCTTCGTTATTTATAGGCCGATTGGGCTGATTTTAAATAGCGTTCTATTCGACCTTATTTCCGATAGAATTATTGAAAATTCGGATCTCGCAGATATCTGTGGTCTTCTGAAAACTGATTTCAACATACACACAGACAGACAGACAGACGGATATGGCTAAATCGACTCCGATATCTATAAGGATCCAGAATATATATACTTTATAGGGTCGGAAAATTATATTATAGAAATTACAAACGGAATGACAACCCTTTTCACGAAGGTGAAGGGTATGAAAACGTAAACTGACAGCATTTTAAATTTGTGATAAGTATACTTATTTGCATATTTATTTGTTGTATACTTCCTTTCAATATAAAAAGGAATATATAATGTATGTTTCGAACGGTTTTCCTTATATTTGTTCTTTATTTGGCAGAAAAACGTCATTAAATAACATGTTGAAAATATAAAGAATTTGTAAATCTTAAGAAACTAATCATTCATCATAGACTTTGTCGTCTTAAGTATTGTGTGTAATAAAAACACTTGTTTTTTATCAAAATCTATTAAATACTCTACAATCCTTAATGTACGAATTACAATATATAGATAAACATTTGTTATCAAAATATAAAACGTCATAAAAGTGATTTCTCAGGCTCATATCTTGCAAACCGTTCGGAAGGGTGTTTTACTCTTTGGGGCAAAGTTTTAGCTCTTGTCATAAAGAACAAAAATTGTGAATTTTTCATTTCAAGTGGAAAGTTTTATATTGTGAAATTGCACTGCATTGCTTTTTAACGACACCTGTACGTATACGTGTTAATGATTTAGTGGTATTACAAATATTAAGTATACGCATAATTTAAAGAAGCACTTGAAAGTAAAAAATCTATTTGTTTTAGTTTATTTCTATTATGATCTTGAATATTAAGTTGTTTTGATTATATGTATTCACAATGATTTCAACTTACCTTACCCTCCTGAAGTCCCTTTATACTAGAATCATATCGTCGTTGACAAGACCTAATATCTAGAATGAAAAGATCTAAATCTGTTTTCTCCTAGTTAACCAAAATACTCTGAGTTGCAGGACAAGGTAAATAAAGTTATTGTTTTATTTTGGAAAAAGCGAATTTATAATATGAAGAAATCTTAAAGAACTTTTAACTCCAATTGTGTTCGTGTGAAGTAACATTTATACATAATATAAAAATTAAATATTGTACGACTAGTAACAATTATTCGCACTATTTCAGCTGTAAGTATAACTGTTATTGAGTGTCAAACAGTGGAAAAAATTCGAAAACTAAAATAGTCACAAGTAGAAAATGAAAATATCATTAAAACTAAATTTGTGTCATGTTAAAATATGTTGCAAATGAACCAAAAGAAAAATAGTTAAAAAGCAAATCAGGAAAACCTTTAAAATAAAACTTATTTCTAAACAATTGAAAAACTATCCGTTACTTGAACTAATTTAATATTGTTTATGAACATACACAATAAGTGGTTTAGTTGTTTGAATTTCATATTTCTGTTGTGTGCTAGTAAAAGTCAATTATTGACAATAAATAATGTTGCTACTTTTAGTCCCTACTAGCTGGAGTACTATAGTGGTTGTTTACCAAATAGGTTATAAATAAACACCTGTACCAACAATCTGGTCAATAACGTATATGATTTACTTTTATATCCTTTTCTTGTTCTTTCGCATTTTCAGTCATATTGATAGAACCGTATACCATATAGCAATCATGGGTATACAATGTGCAGGGAAAAGACAATATATAACAATTACGTTTTACATTGCTGTATCAGTGTCGGTGTCTTTATTAAACTCAAAAATTTATGTATATGTAAAATTTTTATATGAATATTTTGGTCTTCGGCTAGAGATATTTAATTAACAAATACAAATTTCTTTGTCTAGACGAAAGTCTGAATAGAATCTTGAAGTATATACATAAGTATTTTAAGGAATTTTTATACCCTACACCACTTTAGTGGGGAGGGTATATTGGGTTTGTGCTGATGTTTGTAACGCACAATAATATTGGTCCTATACCCACCTTAAAGTATACCAATCGGCTCAGAATCATTTTCTGAGTCGATTTAGCTATGTCCGTCCGTCTGTCCGTCCGTCTGTCCGTCCGTCCATGTAAACCTTGTAATCAAACTACAGGTCGCAATTTTGAAGATAATTCAATGAAATTTGGTACATGATCTTCTATTGTACCAGGGACGAAGCCTATTGAAAATGGTTAAGCTCGGTCCATTATTTCACCTAGCCCCCATACAACTGAACCCCCTAATAGGGCTTGTAATCCTTGTAATCAAACTACAGGTCGCAATTTTGCAGATAATTCAATGAAATTTGGCACATGATCTTTTATGGTATCGTAGACGAAGCCTATTGAAAATGGTTAACATCGGTCCATTATTCCACCTAGCCCCCATACAACTGAACCCCTCGAATAGGGCTTTTAAAATTTGTAATCAAACTACAGGTCGCAATTTTGGAGATAATTCAATGAAATTTGGCACATGATCATTTATGGAACCGTAGACGAAGCTTATTGAAAATGGTTACCATCGGTCCATTATTTCACCTAGCCCCCATACAACTGAACCCCCGAAAAGGGTTTTAAAACTTGTAATCAAACTACAGGTCGCAATTTTGAAGATAATTCAATGAAATTTGGCTAATGATCTTTTATGATACCGTAGACGAAGCCTATTGAAAATGGTTACCATCGGTCCATTTTTTCACCTAGCCCCCATACAACTGAACCCCTCGAATAGGGCTTTTAAAACTTGTAATCAAACTACAGGTCGCAATTTTGGAGATAATTCAATGAAATTTGGCACATGATCTTTTATGGAACCGTAGACGAAGCCTGTTGAAAATGGTTACCATCGGTCCATTATTTCACCTAGCCCCCATACAACTGAACCCCCGAAAAGGGCTTTTAAAACTTGTAATCAAACTACAGGTCGCAATTTTGGAGATAATTCAATGAAATTTGGCAAATGATCTTTTATGGTACCGTAGACGAAGCCTATTGAAAATGGTTACCATCGGTCCATTTTTTCACCTAGCCCCCAAACAACTGAACCCCCGAATAGGGCTTTTAAAATTTGTAATCAAACTACAGGTCGCAATTTTGGAGATAATTCAATGAAATTTGGCACATGATCTTTTATGGTACCGTAAATGAAGCCTGTTGAAAATGGTTTACATCGGTCCATTATTTCACCTAGCCCCCATACAACTGAATCCGCCGAAAAGGGCTTTTAAGTTCATAATTATGTTTAATATACTCATATCTCGACAAAAAGCTGCAATAACCAAGTTGTATACAAGACTTGATGACCCCCACGAATTCGATAATAATAGGTTCTCATATGACCCTAGCCCCTATGAAAAGCCCCCATCAAAATTTCACTTAAATGTCCACAATTTTATTCAACAATAAACGGCTTAAGTATGTATATCTAAGGCAAGGTACAATTCAACTTAAATGCTTTATTATGGCAACTAAATCACATTATATTTTTGTCATAGGTGTAGGGTATTATATGGTCGGCCTCGCCCGACTATAATTTCTTACTTGTTAAGTTATTGAATAGTATAATACTATCATAAAAATTATTTTTGTTATTATTAGGTAGAATGCCGAAGTGCTTTAAGTGAGTACCTGCCGTGTTGGCATATCTCACGGTGGTCTTTTCAACCACTGGGTGAGCTTTGTGATGACTCAGCACCGCCCCTTCAATCAAAGAAGAAATCCGGTGGCAATTTTTGTACATGGCTAAGCTGGTCAATGTACAAGCAATTTGTTGTTTGACCATTGCTGCCCGTTGCTTATCTTCCGAGATGTTAAACATCACTTCCGTTTATAACTACGCAGATGGGATGGCTCTGTTGATTCGGCAACAGCACCTACAGACGTAACAGGTAGACCGAAGTACGAATCCATCAAATAAGCCGAGACTTTGTTCTTACTCACAGTAACACACTGTGGTAATACTGATATGAACAGAATTTGATCTGAAAATATCTGGACAAGGAAGGAAAATTCAATGGTATGATTTGTATATGATACCTTTCATACATCATCATTCAACCCAGCACACTTCTCATTGATCAGACACATTCATAAGAGAAAAACATACGACACACTTATTCTAGGTAAACGGGTGGGTGAGGCTCGCATACCCCACATTCATCCCGTACCACATAAAATTAACACCAACTTATTTCCAACGCTTAGTCCCACATTCATTCCTCTCTCGGCAAAATCCCAAAGATTATCAAAATTTTATTGAAAATTTTGATCTCAGAATGAGTATACTTATGCGGGACGTGATGTCTATTAATATCGTCTTTATCGAAACAACATGTACACTAAAATTCCTCTGTCGTGGTTTAATGTTACAAATTATGTGCAAATGATTGATGTAGAAATACAATTAATTAAGGATTATTTATAATTTAGTGCAATATTGGAGGCCAACTAGATTCCATAGCTGACTCGATAAATATCAAACGAAAGAGTCGACTGTGGAATCTATTGGAATGATTTGAACAGCTTTCAAAAAGGCTGTCAGATCACTAAAGGACACTTTAGGACTAAGTTATGACTATCGAAGTGGTCGCAGATATCGCAGAATATCACCGGATAATATCCTTATAATCACTGATAGTAAGTATAGTAAGTATTTTTCAAGAATGCCGGGTGTTTCTTGATGAGATAACGAGACATTCTTCGCTTACCATCACATAGATACCTGTACATAGTGACATACATATGTATGCATATGTATAGAGTTCGATAAGCTAGTTTAATATGTATACATAATTTGTTTATATTTTCCTTAAATTATTTAAGAATGACAGAATAAGAAAGGCATAGAATACAAACGATAAATTTAAGTTGTCCTGCTCACTTAACCTTTGACAGTGTCATTAAATGTTTGGCCATTTGACATCTTATTAATAGACTACTTCAAAAGTATATTCAGAAAATAATATATTTAAAGAATTATGATATAAAGTTCATTATTACTTTTATAGCTCCCAAATTGATCTGGGATCAACAAATTTAACTTTTCACGGAATCCTCAGATATTCTAATATAATCCAAACATTTATTTTGCTGTATCAGTCTAATAAAACACATGCCCTAAATGTATATACATCTAGAGTTAAATAACTCAATATCCGTTTTCATGTTAAAAAAATCTTAAATTTAGTAAAAGCAAATGTGGTATGTATATCCTGTCACCTAAGAATATCAACCTATATCAACAGATAATAATTACACACAATTAGAGTTGTATAGTTCTCAAAGCATTAAGTATTATGTTTATAAGAAAATGAAAAATGAACAAAAGCAATCGATTTTTGTGGTTCTTTTTGGTAACATGTTTATGAAGAACTTTAGACAAGAGAGTTAAAGAAGTTCTAATATAACTAACATGGGTTTGTATTGACTTTAATGCTGTCAAACTTATGATACCAATTTTGCTGAGCTGTCCATTGTCCACAAACCGATGTGAATATCATAAAGAAATATTAGGCTTTAAGAAGCAGGCCACTAGAAATAGTTTTACCACAAATGTTATAATACATACACACAATCACATTTACAAGTATCCCAACAAACACGAGGGCTTGATTTTTCCTTAAGAAGTTTGATGTCATGTTTTTATACCCTACACCACTTTAGTGGGGAGGGTATATTGGGTTTGTGCTGATGTTTGTAACGCACAATAATATTGGTCCTATACCCACCTTAAAGTATACCAATCGGCTCAGAATCATTTTCTGAGTCGATTTAGCTATGTCCGTCCGTCTGTCCGTCCGTCTGTCCGTCCGTCCGTCTGTCCGTCCGTCTGTCCGTCCGTCTGTCCGTCCGTCTGTCCGTCCGTCCATGTAAACCTTGTAATCAAACTACAGGTCGCAATTTTGAAGATAATTCAATGAAATTTGGTACATGATCTTCTATTGTACCAGGGACGAAGCCTATTGAAAATGGTTAACATCGGTCCATTATTCCACCTAGCCCCCATACAACTGAACCCCTCGAATAGGGCTTTTAAAATTTGTAATCAAACTACAGGTCGCAATTTTGGAGATAATTCAATGAAATTTGGCACATGATCATTTATGGAACCGTAGACGAAGCCTATTGAAAATGGTTACCATCGGTCCATTATTTCACCTAGCCCCCATACAACTGAACCCCCGAAAAGGGTTTTAAAACTTGTAATCAAACTACAGGTCGCAATTTTGAAGATAATTCAATGAAATTTGGCTAATGATCTTTTATGATACCGTAGACGAAGCCTATTGAAAATGGTTACCATCGGTCCATTTTTTCACCTAGCCCCCATACAACTGAACCCCTCGAATAGGGCTTTTAAAACTTGTAATCAAACTACAGGTCGCAATTTTGGAGATAATTCAATGAAATTTGGCACATGATCTTTTATGGAACCGTAGACGAAGCCTGTTGAAAATGGTTACCATCGGTCCATTATTTCACCTAGCCCCCATACAACTGAACCCCCGAAAAGGGCTTTTAAAACTTGTAATCAAACTACAGGTCGCAATTTTGGAGATAATTCAATGAAATTTGGCAAATGATCTTTTATGGTACCGTAGACGAAGCCTATTGAAAATGGTTACCATCGGTCCATTTTTTCACCTAGCCCCCAAACAACTGAACCCCCGAATAGGGCTTTTAAAATTTGTAATCAAACTACAGGTCGCAATTTTGGAGATAATTCAATGAAATTTGGCACATGATCTTTTATGGTACCGTAAATGAAGCCTGTTGAAAATGGTTTACATCGGTCCATTATTTCACCTAGCCCCCATACAACTGAATCCGCCGAAAAGGGCTTTTAAGTTCATAATTATGTTTAATATACTCATATCTCGACAAAAAGCTGCAATAACCAAGTTGTATACAAGACTTGATGACCCCCACGAATTCGATAATAATAGGTTCTCATATGACCCTAGCCCCTATGAAAAGCCCCCATCAAAATTTCACTTAAATGTCCACAATTTTATTCAACAATAAACGGCTTAAGTATGTATATCTAAGGCAAGGTACAATTCAACTTAAATGCTTTATTATGGCAACTAAATCACATTATATTTTTGTCATAGGTGTAGGGTATTATATGGTCGGCCTCGCCCGACTATAATTTCTTACTTGTTTTTTTTGGGATATTACTCTCATTAAAAATAAAAGAAAATATTTAGCTTCCGCAAAAGCATAAAAATAACTGAAGTAAATAAATGGAGACTGTGGTAATATTAATTAATTGCAGAAATATGTAAACACTGTTAATGATGAGTTGGAATAATTAATGCTCTGAATATATGGCCTGAAAAAAATACCAGAATCGAAGAAAAAAACACTTAATTGTTGTAATAAGGAAGATGAAAAGAAAATTAATTTCAATAGAACGCCAAGACAAATGTGCCCTAATGATGTGTAAATATTATGTTATGGAGAAAATAAATATTTAAAGAAGAAGTAGGAGTATTAAATAGAAGTAGTCTAATAATGACTTATTACATTGCAATGTTTAATTTGGAAAATAACATTATTCTAAATTATGAAATTTTTGAGTCAATGCAGTAAGGCCTGAAGCCCAGAAAGTACTTTCTTAAGTATTGAGCTACAAAGGCGTTTACCTTTTAAATTACATATTTTATAACATTTGTGATTCTCTAAATGTTTCCCTTTTTTATCCCACTGTAATATTATTTGATTCTGTTTCTTATTTGTAGTGCTGCAGCCATGAGTTTAGATTATTATTAAATAACAAATATTAATTTGTACATACATATGTATATTTAATTAAGGTAATCGATATGTACATTTTTGCAAACTATAATTTAGTAATATTAAATAAGTTCAATGCAAGGTCATTGAAAATAAAGTCTTTATGAATTTTTTTTTAATAAAAGCTATGTCTGTCCGTCTCTCCATCTGTCCGTCTATCTGTCAGTCTGTCCGTGTGTCTGTCTGTCTGTCTGTCTGTCTCTCTGTCCGTGTTTCTGTCTGTCCGTATGTCTGCGTATCCATGTAAAGCTTATGCGCACGCTACAGGTCGCAATTTTAAAGATAATTTGGCACGTACGCCTCTTTTAGTCCAAGGAGAAACGCTATTGAATTTGATTGAAATCAGTCAATTCTTTCACCGTATCCCCCGAAGAGGGTTTTTGAGCTCACAATTATGTTAAATGTAGTATTTCAACAAAAATTTTCAAAACTTAGTTTTATATCAATCTTAATAATACTGCCGATTTTCGTAATGATCGGGTCTTATTTGACCCCAGCCCTCCTAGAAAGTCCCCTTCAGAAAATGACTTAAATGTCCACATGTCTATAGTATCACAACCGTACATAAAGAGACATTATTTCAACATAAATGCTTTATTATTATTTAAAATGAATCACATTTAATATTCGCAATTGCTGTAGGGTATCATATGGTCGGCCATGCCCGACTATAGTTTCTTACTTGTTAACTTTAGCTAACGATATTTTAACAGTATTTTGCTTTTATTATTCTAAAATATCTTTAATAAGGTTAAATGGTTTGGAATAAATACACTCTTTAAAGTACTGAAAAGAGTGATGCTTTGAAAAATATGAACAATAACAACTTAATAAATAAATATCATCATTGTCGTCATCTTTAGCAGAGTTTAGAACAGAAGATTGGAAATTTTTGTAGGCTACATATTATGTGTACAGGGTTTAACGTTACAAAAGTCTAATCATAGATAGCTAAGTGATCAACAATACTATTAACATCGACCAAATAAAATTAGCTAGAAGTCAATTTGGTGATAATCGAGCGATCCCAGTATTCCCTTTACTGCTAACGATCATGGAAAATAATTTTTGTATGAACTCTAAACCTTAAAACCAAACACCCGTTAAAAATATAAAAACCTAGTACATCATACTATTGTATAGCATGAAGAGTACGAGTAGTGTGTGTGATATTGTTGTATTTATGATGTATATATAATAGACTATATAGAAGATTATAATGTCTTTATCTGGAAACATAAGTTCATTCAAGTGAAAAACTGCAAGACAATGTGACATAATATAGTAAATTGCCTTTAAATGTTCTTGCTGATCAAAAATAGACATACACTACGTATGAGCAATGTTTACAGTTAATAATAAACAACTGTAAATTTAAATGTTTATTTATCCTCCACCACCATCAGCAATGAAATAGGGTTTATACATTGGGGTGGCCCCAAAGAGGATGTTGCTGGTGTTCACAGAAAATGAAAATTTAGCTCATCGTAAGAAAGCATTTATAAATTGTTTTGTCCTGCCCCTAAAAGCACTTTAACCGTATTTAACTAGTTGCATTGTCAATTTTCATAGAACAAAATTATATATATATGTATTTTGAAAATCCTTATATCTTTGCATACATGCAAATTACTAAATATCACTAAGTGCTATTAAAATATAAAGAAAATGGCGTTTGTAATGTTCAATAAATCTTGGAATTGTAATAGATATATGCTGTTTAAATCTTGGGATTTTTCTATTTAAGACATGAGAAAACTTATTTGTACAAATATTTGATCAATTAGAAAAGCTGGTGGAGGGTATTTAAGATTCGGCTCAGCCGAATATAGCACTCTAACTTGTTATATGTATCGTAATTTAGTAACAAGTAATGTGTGTTCATGTGATTTTCGGAAGGCAAATTTGCATAGGACTGACCGCACCAATGTTATGGACCGATCGTGAAAAAATCTTGAAATATAATTTTTATATACAAAACTAATATTTGTGCTAAATTTTGTATGAAAAGCTTTATTTGGTAATAAGTAATGGGCGTTTAAGATATTTTCGTAAAAGGACCTTGTATGGGAGCTATGACCAATTATGTATATAAAGACAAAATTTCAAAATTCTGTATCTATATCATAATTCTGTATCTATATCATAATTTATGACCAAATATGGACGGATCGTAAGACAGTTTTATAGTGTAATTTATGTATATAAGAGCAATATTTGTGCTAAATGTATGGATATCAATATTTTGTAATAAGTTATGTGCCTTTAAGTGATTTTCGGGAGGGAACCTTGCAAGGGAGCTATGACCAAGGATGGACCGATCGGCAAAAAAATTTCACACTAATATTTCTGTGCATATGAGCAATACTTGTACCAAATTTTATATGGATATCTTAATTAAGTAATGAGTTATGCGCTTTTAAGTGATTTTCGGGAGGGGACCTTGTATGGGAGCTATGTCCAATTATGGACCCATTTAGAAAATTTTTTCTCTCAATGAATTCTATTGACATTAGATTTTAAGTTGTAAAATTTTGTCAAGATATCAGCATTCTGATGGAAGTTATTAACAAAAAACTAATTTTCCGGAAGTATATACTTTTGTATGGGAGGTATAAGAAATTATGGACCGATTATAGCAATTTTCAGCAAAAATCAAGCTCTTGTGTAGAAACGAATGTATGATGACTTTCGTGAAATTATCTTGCATAGTTTTCCAGAAAATTACATCAGAATGTATAAAAAATGCTTATTTTTTTCGGAGTTGTTTTAAATTTTGATTCATAACTTTTCCCAATGTGAACCGATTTTGCTCATTTTCAATACTAAACTGTACCGGATAATAACGAATATTTTTGCGGAATTTCGTTAATTTCCGTTGCTTCGTTTTAACGTGAGCGTGTTTTACACAGACAGACGGACGGACAGACGAACATAGCTAAATCGACTCAAAATTTCATAAGGACCAAGAATATATATACTTTGTTGGGTCTCAGATGAATATTTCTTGGTGTTACACACGGAATGACAAACTTATATATACCCTCTATCACCACTGATGGTGGTGGATGGTATAAAAATAAACTTTGTTGACTTTTTAGATTAAAAGTACTTTTTGGTTATACATTTTTATACCCTCCACCACCATCAGTGGTGATAGAGGGTATATATAAGTTTGTCATTCCGTGTGTAACACCAAGAAATATTCGTCTGAGACCCAACAAATTATATATATTCTGGGTCCCTATGAAATTCTGAGTCGATTTAGCTTTGTCCGTCTGACCGTCTGTCTGTCTGTCTGTCTGTCTGTCTGTCTGTCTGTCTGGTTAAAACACGCTCACGTTAAAACTCAGCAAAAGAAATCAGCCAAATTCACTAAGAATATTCATTATTGTCCTAAGCAGTTTGGTATTGAAAATCAGCAAAATCGGTTCACAACGTAAAAAGTTATAAGTAAAAATTTCAGACTACCTCGAAAAAAATTATGGTTTTTTCATAATTCTTTTAAAGTTTTCTCGGAAACTACCAAAGATATTTCGATGAATTTTGCCACACATTATTTTTTCAGGGCAGTAATCAATTATGTTCAAAATCTTTACAATCGATCCAATATTTCTCATAGCCCCCATACAAAGGTATATATTCCCGGAAATTAGTTTATCGTTAATAACTCCCTCAAATATATCGGTATCAACACAAAATTTTGCACATACAAATATAATATAAACAGAAATCATACTATCAACGCAGATCTCAGTCGGTCCACAATTGGTCATAGCTCTCATATAAGGTCCACTTCCGAAAATCACCTAAACGCACATATTTCTTTGATGAGTAAAGCTATTGTGATAAAAGTCGAGTCAAATATGTTTTGTATACATACAAATCATTCTACCAAATTTTTTACGGATCGGTCCATTATTGGTCATAGCTCCCATATAAGGCCTACTTCCGAAAATCATTTAAAAGCTCATATATCATTGTCAAACAAAGCTATCTTGAAAAAATTCGACACAAATATGTTTAGTCTAAATATGAATCACTCTTTTTTCCGGATAGTCCAATAATTGGTCATAGCTCCCATATAAAGTCCACTTCCGAAAATCACTTAAACGCATATATTTTAATGAATTATAAAGCTATTGGGATAAAATTCGACACAAATATGTTTTGTATACATACAAATCATTTTACAATTTTTTTTACGGATCGGTCCATTATTGGTCATAGCTTCCATATAAGGCCCACTTCCGAAAATCACTTAAAAACACATATTTCATTGTCAAATAAAGCTATCTTCATAAAATTCGACATAAATAGATTTTGTCTAAATATGAATTACTCTACTAAATTTTTTCCGAATAGGCCCATAATTGGTCATAGCTCCCATATAAGGTCCACTTCCGAAAATCACTTAAACGCATATATTTCATTGAATTCTAAAGTTATCGGGATAAAATTCGACAAAAATATGTTTTGTGTACATTAAAATCATTCCACAAAATTTTTTACGGATCGGTTCATTATTGGTCATAGCTCCCACTTCCGAAAATCACTTAAAAGCACATATTTCATTGTCAAATAAAGCTATCTTCAAAAAATTCGACACAAATATGTTTTGTCTTTATATGAGTCACTCCACGAAATTTTTTCCGGATAGGCTCATAATAGGTCATAGCTCCCATATAAGGTCCACTTCCGAAAATCAATTAAACGAATATATTTCATTAAATTCTAAAGCTATAAGGATAAAATTCGACTTGAATATGTCATGTGTACATATAAATCATTCTACCACTTTTTCCCCGGATCGGTCCATTATTGGTGATAGCTCCCATATAAGTCCCACTTCCGAAAATTACTTAATCACACATATTTCATTGTTAAATAAAGTTATCTTGATAAAATTCGACACAAATATGTATTGTCTTTATATGAATCACTCTACGAAATTTTTTCCGGATAGGCTCCCATAGAGGGTCCACATACGAAAATCACTTTAACGCATATATTTCTTTGAATAATAAGGCTATCGGGATGAAGTACGACTTGAATATGTTTTGTGAGCATATAAATCATTCTACCAAATTTTTTCCGGATTGATCCATATATTGTAGTAGCTCCTATATAAGGTCCACTTCAAAAAAATCACTTAAACGCACATATTTCATTATCAAATAAAGGTATCTTGATAAAATTCGACACAAATATGTTTTGTGTAAGGTCATAGCTCCTATACATATAAAGTCCACTTCCGAAAATCACCTAAACGCAAATATTTCATTAATTAATAAATCTATTGTAGTAATCATTATACTAAATTTTTTCTTTATCGGTTGATAATTGGTCACAACTCCCATATAAGGTCCATTTTCGAAAATTACTCAAATGCACTTGATAATCAAAGTTATCGGGATAAAATTCGACATAAATGTTTATTTTGTATATATAAATCATTCTACGAACTTTTTTTCTTCCGGATCGGTCCATAGATTGTCTTAGCTCCCATATAAGGTATACTTCTGAAAATCACTTAATATCACTTAATTCGTAATTAAATGATTATATCCGGATAAAATTCAAAATGAGTATGTTCTGTGTACAGATATATCATTATATTAAAATGTTTTCAAACTGGCCTATTAATATACATTTTCTCGACCTAATTAAAATTAGTTTGACATATGCATAAATGTTAGTACCCTCAATAAGGAAACAAAAATTTCGCCAAGTTATCTAAAAATTAGATAGTTAAATGGGTCTGAATGAAAAGTAGCTTGCTGGTGGAGGGTATTTAAGATTCGGCAGAGCCGAATATAGCACTCTAACTTGTTTCTTTTACTTTTTGGTTTCTCTTTGGCCAGACTAGACGTTTATTATTTTTTTCTTTTTGTTAGAAATGCTTTGAATACAAAGTTTAAGTGTGTTAATTTTTGTAACAAAATCCCACTCAAAATCACTAGTAAGACCATCCGCACAAAAACCTTGAAATACAGATTTCATTTGTCGACAACGGAATAAAAACATTAATCATAAAAGGACCTTCAGTCAAAGAACTTTGATTGAATGTGTCGGGTCAAAAAAAGAAAAAAAATGTGGTAACTGTGGATTTGCATTTAAAAGTAGAATTATTTAAAGAAAGTTTTACTTTAAAGAGGGATATTAAATACATATAACATAAAACTTTGATTATATAAAGAACAGAAATATTTAAATCACTGGGTATTTATGATGTTAACTTATAAAACAGTACAAAGTTAAAATAAAACTTTAAGGATGAATTTTGCTGTCATATTTGTCATTTCCTAATTATTGTAGAGTTTTATTTTTCCAGCCTATAGCCTTGGGAATTTTTGCGTTTAGCTTTGGTGTTAAGCTTTCCTATCATCAAAACAAAAGATATAACTTTAACATACAAATATTTCTTTATGTTAAGAAACGTGAGACAATTTTACAATAAATAACCTGGGGCATTGAATACTAAAATATGTCATTAATGTGTTCTTTGACAGTTTTAGAATTTTTGTTCAAAAACTTAAATTTGAATAACTTTTGAAATTAAAAATATTTACATAAATAAAAAGTGTGACGTTATTTGATTATTAAGTCTTTCTAAGTAATATTAAAGTTAATTTAAGACTATTGGTGTACTTGAACAATTTTATATTTTTACCCAAAGGAAAACTTCTTGACAGGTGCCTACAGATGAAATTTGATGAAGGATTATGAAGTAGTAAGTGATTTGAATATGTTGATTGTAACATTCAGGAAGTATGCTAATTGCAGAGATCTGAATTTTAAGTGAAACACTTCGGGAGCTATAAATGTAGATATAGGATTTTAAGCTACTCTCTCTAACATGATTAGTGGACAAATTTATTTTGTTTTTATTAACATTTTTATACCCACCATCAAAAAAGATGGGGGGTATATTGATTTTGTCATTCCGTTTGTAACACATCGAAAAATTCGTCACAGACCCACAAAAGTATATATATTCTGGGTCCTTATTAAATTCCAAGACGATCTAGCCATGTCCGTCCGGCCGTCTGTCTGTTGAAAACACGATAGAGTCCGAACGGAATAAGCTAGAAATATTCTCTATAGATAATGTTTGTTTGGTATTGAAAATGGGCCATATTGGACCACGTTTTCAGACAAGAGGACCCCCGAAAATCAGCCTTAACGGGCATATATGTTTTAAAAGTGTAACTAAAGCGATGAAAATCAACATAAATAAGTTTTATATTACTCAAAAACTTCCTGCCAAATTTTAAGAGGATCGGTCCATAATTGACCCTTCCTCCGCTCATTACTGGCTTAAAAATACTAGTAACGCGATGAAATTTGACATAAGCAAATCTCTTATCAACGAAAATCTCTCCACCGAATTTTATGTGGATCGGTCCATAATAGACCCTACCCCCTATAAGGGTCCCTTAAGAAAATAACTCTAAGGCTCATTACTGGCTTAAAAGTACGAGTATTGAGATGAAATTCGACATAAGTATGTTAGTTATGAGCCAAAACCTCTACTGACTTTTATAGGAATCGGCGTATGATTGATCCCCATATAAGCCCCCCTTCAGAAAATGACGTTAAAGTTCATTATTGGCTTAAAAACTGAGTAAAGCAATGAAATTCGATACGAGTTAAAATCTATCTACCAAATTTGGTGCGGATCGGTCCACAATTGATGTGGAATTCTCATCATGATGTTTATATAAGAGTTGGCACAGCCGAATATAACCCTTTCACTTGTTGATCCTGTGCCTTTATTCTAAAGTTATTGGCCTTTATTCTAAAGTCGATCTGTGATCTTGTAATCGACAAAATGGTCAAGGCGCCTCCAGCTCCATCTACAAAAGCAGAAAAGAAGCAGAAATTAATTATTCTAGCTGCTTAGAGTGCTATTAATAGGGCCATCTTCAGAAACTATAAGTGCCAGATTTCCAAAAAAAAACTTTTGGTAATTAAAAAGTAAAATTTCCACAAAACGATGAAGCTGCTTAGGATTATATCTGAGTGGTATTAATAGAGCCATCTCCAGCATCAACAACGAATAAATTATTCCTACAAAATTTTTGGTAAATAATTAGTTAAATTTCCACAAAACGATGACGTGTGCTAAAGAACACTTTGCCAATTTGCTGAAATTAGCTTTGGTAGAGATATTTTGGTTCACGAGGAACTTACTTGTGTCGAATTTTATCGCTATACTTATATTTTTATACCCTCCACCACCATCAGTGGTGATAGAGGGTATATATAACTTTGTCATTCCGTGTGTAACACCAAGAAATATTCATCTGAGACCCAACAAAGTATATATATTCTGGGTCCTTATCAAATTCTGTCTGTCCGTCTGTCTGCCTAAAACAGGCTCACGTTAAAACTGAGCAAAGGAAGTACACCAAATTCACCGAAAATATTCATTGTTGTCCTAAGCAGTTTGGTATTGAAAACGAGCAAAATCGGTTCATACCGAGAAAAGTTATGAATCAAAATTTAAAACAACCTCGAAAAAAATAAGCATTTTTTACACATTCGGATGCAATTTTCTCGAAAACTATGCAAGATAAATTCACCACGAATAAATTTCTACACGAGAACTTGATCTCTGTTGAAAAATGCTAGAATCGGTCTACAATTTCATATACCTCCCATACAAAAGTACATATTCCCGGAAAATGAGTTTTTTGTTAATAACTTCCGTCACAATGTCGATATCTTCACAAAATTTTACAAGTTAAAATCTTATGTTAATAGAATTCATTCAGAGAAAAATTTTTTTGGATCGGTCCATAATTGGACATAGCTCCCATACAAGGCCCCTTCCGAAAATCACTTAAACGCACATAATTCATTACTAAATTAAGATAACCATATAGAATTCGGTACAAGTATTGCTTATCTATACAGAACTATTACTACGAATGTTTTTTTCGATCGGTCCATAATTCGTCATAGCTCCCATACAAGGTCCCCTCCCGTAAATCACTTAAACGCGCATAACTCATTACTTAATTAAGATATCCATATAAAATTTGGTACAAGTATTGCCTATCAATACAGAAATATTAATAAGAAATTTTTTTCCGATCGGTCCATAATACGTCATAGCTCCCATACAAGGTCCCCTCCCGAAAATCACTTAAACGCGCATAACTCATTACTTAACTAAGATATCCATATAAAATTTGGTACAAGTATTGCTTATCTATACAGAAATATTATTAAGAAATTTTTTTCCGATCGGTCCATAATTGGTCATAGCTCCCATACAAAGTCCCCTAACGAAAATCACTTAAACGCGCATAACTCATTACTTAATTAAGATATCCATGCAAAATTTGGTACAAGTATTGCTTATCTGTACAGAAATATTACAGAAAAATTTTTTTCCGATCGGTCCATAACTGGTCGTGGCTCCCATACAAGGTCCCTCCCGAAAATCACTTAAAACCACATAACTCATTAGTTAATGAAGATATCCATATAAAATTTGACACAAGTATTGCTCTTATATACACAAATATTATAATGAACATTTTTTGGATCGGTCTATAATTGGTCATAGCTCCCATACAAAGTCCCATCCCGAAAATCACTTAAACGCGCATAACTCATTACTGAATTAAGATATCCATATAAAATTTGGTACAAGTATTGCTTATATGCACAGAAATATTACTGAGAAATTATTTTCCTATTAGTCCATAATTGATTATAGCTTCCATACAAGGTCCCTTTCAGAAAACACTTAAAGGCACGTAGCTCATTACCTAATAACCCATAAAATATGTGGCATAAATATTATCTTTGTATACTTAAATGTTATTTCAAATTTTTTTCATGATTGGTTCATTCTTGGTCGTAGCTCTCATACAAGGTTCCCTCCCGAAAATCACTTAAACGCACATAACTCATTACCAAATATTGATATCCATACATTTAGCAAAAATATACATAAATTAACCTACAAAATTGTTGTACGATCGGTCCATATTTGGTCATAGCTCTCATACTAGGTCCTCTCCAGAAAATCACTTAAATGCACAATATTCATTACCAAATAATGATATAGATACAGAATTTTGAAATTTTGTCTTTATATACATAATTGGTCATAGCTCCCATACAAGGTCCTTTTACGAAAATCTCTTAAACGCACATTACTCATTACCAAATAAAGCTATTGATACAAAATTTGGGATAAATATTAGTTTTGTATACAAAAATTCTATTTCCAGATTTTTTCACGATCGGTTCATAACATGGGTGCGGTCGGTCCCATAAAAGTTTCCTTTCAGAAAATCAAATAAACACTCATAACTTATTACAAAATTACGATATAGATACAAAATTTGACTGAAATATAGCTTTTATGTACAGAAATTTTGCTTAAAGAATTTTTTACGATCGGTCTATAATTGGTCATATGTCCAATACTAGGTCCTGCCCTTAAAAGCGCTTTAACCGTATTTAACTAGTTGCATTATCAATTTGCGTAGAACAAAATTATATATATGTATTTTGAAAATCCTTAAATCTTTCACACACATGCATACATGCAAATTACTAAATATCACTAAGCGCTATTAAAATATGTTCAATAAATCTTGGAATTGTAATAGATTTAAGCTGTTTAAATCTTGGGTTTTTTCTATTTAAGACATGAGAAGACTTATTTCTACAAATATTTGATCAATTAGAAAAGTATTAATATAAAATTAGCTGGTGGAGGGTATTTAAGATTCGGCTCAGCCGAATATAGCACTCTAACTTGTTTTAACCAGGATTTAGCATTAAAGTAATTTTCTGAAGGGGACCTTGTATGGGCAGTAGGGTCAATTATATACCGATCCTAACTAAATTTGCTAGGGAGATTTTCGTTCGCATTTCGAATTTCGTCACTAAATAATTTATTAATGCTTTTTCCGTATACTGATAAATTTTTTTCTTCATTAATTTCTTATATATTTCAATGATTTTGCTAACTATTTTAAAACTGCTCTCCGACATGTGTTTACCTGTGTAACCTTACGTTCGTGTAAAGGCAAGATAACTCATGAAGGAGCTCTTTGTCAACGACAGTTTTAAAGTAATGCATTTCATTTAGGAGATTTCTCAAAGCTTTCAAGTTAACAAGTTAAAATGAGTACAAAATCCAATATATTTTTATATAAGTGTATCAAATATTCATTCTAAATCAATTTGGGAAAAACTAATTATGTTTTTTTTTTTTGCTCATCTATACCAATTTCAATTCACAGTTTTTTATACTTTTTCCTTTCTTCCATTCAAATTCCACTTGTGTGAAAAGGAGTAAAGAGAAAAAGTAATTTATAAATGATTTTTGATTTCTCATTTCTTGTTTTTATACCCTCCATCACCATCAGTGCTGATAGAGGGTATATATAACTTTGTCATTCCGTGTGTAACACCAATAAATATTCATCTGAGACCCAACAAAGAATATATATTCTGGGTCCTTATCAAATTCTGAATCGATTTACTTTTTAATTTTACAAATTAAAATCTTATCTCAATAGAATTCACTCAGAGAAAAAATTTTCTGGATCAGTCCATAATTGGACATAGCTCCCATACAAGGTCCCCTCCCGAAAATCACTTAAACGCGCATAACTTATTACTTAATTGAGATATCCATATAAAATTTGTTATAAGCATTGCCCATATGCATAAAAATATCACTGTGAAAGTTTTTCCTATCCGTTCATAATTGGCCATAGCCCCCATACATGGTCCCCTCCCGAAAATCACTTAAACGCGCATAACTCATTACTAAATTAAGATATTCATATAAAATTCGGCATAAGTATTACCCATATGCTCAGAAATATTTCTGTGAAATTTTTTTCCGATCGGTCCATAATTGGTCATAGCCCCCATACAAGGTCCCCTCCCGAAAATCACTTAAACGCGCATAACTCATTACTAAATAGATATATCCATATAAAATTTGCTTATATGCACGGAAATGTTACTGAGAAATTTTTTTCCTATCGGTCCATAACTGATCATAGCTGCTATATAAGGCCCCTCCCGAAAATCACTTTAAGGCACATAACTCATTACCAAATAGTGATACCCATAAAATATTTGACATAAATACTATTTTTGTACACAGAAATGTTATTTCAAAATTTTTTCACAATCGGTCTATCCTTGCTCATAGCTCCCATACAATGTTTTCTCCCGAACGCACATAACTCATTACCAAATATTGATATCCATACATTTAGCAAATATATTGTTCTTATATACATAAATAACACTATAACATTGTTTTACGATCGGTCCATATTTGGTCATAGCTCTCATACTAGGTCCCCTCCAGAAAATCACTTAAATGCACAATATTCATTACCAAATAATGATATATTTAGATACAGAATTTTGAAATTTTGTCTCTATATACATAATTGGTCATAGCTCCCATACAAGGTCCTTTTACGAAAATCTCTTAAACGCACATTACACATTACCAAATAAAGCAATTGATACAACATTTGGCACAATTATTAGTTTATTAGTAGCTGGTGGAGGGTATTTAAGATTCGGCTCAGCCGAATATAGCACTCTAACCTGTTTTTCTTCTTTTTGGATTCATACCAATTTCAATTTGTTTTCAATACTGTATTATTTCCATTCAAATCTAGCTGTGAATAAACCACAAAAGTTTGTGGTATTTATGGTTTGTGCAAAAGAAAATATAAAATATTTTATATTGCTGCTTGAAAAATAAATGGAACGAATAACGTCTGGTACTTAATATTTTGTATTGGTTTTGTTGAATGGCAAAAATATTGCAATTTAAAGAACTAGAAAATAATTAAATGAAGATTTTTGGAATATATATTAATAATTTTAACAGGTAGTTAATAGAATTGTCTTTTAAGGAACAGCAGACTTTCGCTGCTGTGTGTTATCATATTTGTCCAATAACTTCTAATTGCAGTCATCTCTTTTTAAAAGCTTTATTTATTCGATGTCAGAAAAGTAAAACACTTTTCAAAATTACTTTTCTTAATGATTTCTGTGGCCTGTAATTATGTCTTTACAACGTCAGCAGCATAATTTAATATATACTAAAAAATAAACAAAACTTATCAACTTCAAATTTTAAAAACAAATTTAGTTTCCGACAAATAATCTTGTTTTACTTTTTAGAGGGAAGTTTTTCATTTTTTCCTGGTATTAAAAAAAACTAAACACATTTAAATATTAAATTCCTAAGGAAGTTTCTTTTTCATGATGATGAAAAAGTCTTTACAAAACTGTTGAAAATAGGAAAAAGCTGAAGGAATAACAAACTTTTATTTTACAACTTCAGCCAAAAAACATCTCATTTTTCCATTTTCCTCCTACCAAAATGTGAGCTGAATATGATTGCAGTGTTTGTTTGGAAAAAAACTAAAAAAGTTCAAATTTGAAAAATATAAATTTGATTTGATAGTGGTCAAACTACGTGACGTTTGAGGGAAGTAGAGATATTAGCAAAAATGTTTTTGTTTCCAAAAAAGTTTTATTCAAACTTTTCTTTTTAAAGTAATAATGTGAAAATATTTGCATGTATGTATATGGAGTGTGAACTATTTCTATGGCTGGCCAATATAAGAGTAAATTTGCCTTTGGTTTGCATAAATTTGTAATAAAATTTATTTAAATTTGGAAAAGATATAAATTATGTGAAAGACAAAATCAATAGTCGAATGTATAAAATTAAAGTTTTATAAAGTCTATGTGTAATAAGCTCTAAAAGACGATCAAACGGATATCCTTAAATAAACGTATCCTTTATTTTAATGTTGACAGTTGGACTAAAATTTGAGGTCAGATACGGTTTAGCGTGGTTTAATCCGTTAAAAAAGTATAATATTAGTTTGTTATTATTATGGAGGGCACTTTTGATATCAATGATACAATTTGCTATTAAAACGGATTAGAAAAATGTGAGACTCGGTCAACTCTTGATGGATATGATTTTGGATAGATTAGGTTGATAGGAGGATGTAACTACATCAAATCCAAACGCCTCTATAGGGCATGTTGTGCTCTCCATTTCATGGAAAATGTTTGTTGGGAAAAACAAAAACTCTATATAATATTCAATGTAAAGTTTTCAGAAACTCAGTTTCTAGACGTAATTCCTAAGACTTTTTCAATCCGTGTTTGTAGGGAATGCTATATCCGGAATAATATTACACCCTGTGGCAAAATGCTGTTATATTTCTTTTTCTGGTTTTTCATAGTAAGGGATTCCTGCGGGTCTAATTTTCAGCTTGATCAAAACTTTCTGCCTGGGATCATCCAACATATCCTGTGTCTGGTATCCGATCGGACACTTCCGATGATTATGCATAACCTTCCAATGTATTCGTATAGCCTTCCATTATATATTAATGACTTGTCTTATAAACGATTATGGCCAGTTCGCATAAAGTTATGAGCAGTTCGGCTATAAGTGCCGCCTCATATATTATATATGTTTCAATGGGTAGAATATCTAGCAACGTTTCCAGAGCCTTAGTTGACGTAGTTCTCATGCCACCATTTATACAGCATGCAGCATGTTTAACTTGCTATAGTAGTTTGATATTACACTTTTTGTCCAAAGAAGTCCACCAGATTATTGAAGCATAAGATAGAATGTTTTTATTTCTCTTTCATAAAACCAATGTACCCATTTCATGCTTATAATTATTCTACATAGCGCCAAGCACCTATGTGCCCTTTTAATCCTATCTTCTATGTGTAGTAGAATTACACCTAATTACTTAACTCTGCTTGTCACCGATATCTTCTTGCCCACGATACTTATAAATGTTTGTTTTTCTTGTGATAGATTTCCTTCATCGCCGGATTAATATTGAGGCTTATCGGTTGAGCTGGACTCAAGGACGTATGACATCGTCTGCATAGCATACAAGTCTAAGTTCATCCTTGATTAGGGTCCTTAGAAGGCTATTATTCTTGGTTACCCAGAGTAAAGCGGACAATATACCACCTTTTGATGTACCCCAAAGTACCCTTTTCCTGATATTTATATCATACATCTTGCACCTTATCCATCTGTTCATTCTGAATTTGGATAAGTATTTATTTATCTTCGATACGTGTTTGACTCTATATATCTATTAACAGAAAGTTTTAAATAGTGTACGAATAGTCTTCGCAAGATTCCAAATCCGCATTTATCCAGGATTTCTCCAAACAAAATGAGCTAGAGAGGTGAAATTTTTAATAATTCTCATTATTTAAAATTCGTTTACATTATCTGATATTTTCTTTTTTTATATAGGTCTTCATATGAAAGAAAAACTCTTGAAGTGTTCCTAAAGATAAGGCATAGAAATACACGTTACATTTTGTACCATAATATTTTAATATGGATAATATGAATTCGTACCATATACGTATGCGTAATAAAATTGAAATTTTAATTACATAACACTTATACGTGGAGGGGGTACAATTAATTCGATACTGTTTATTTAATCGTATGAAAAACACTTTTAAATTGATTATTAAGTCTGGGCAAAGGGTTTCTAACAATGTTTTGTCTTTAATCTTTTAACAAATATGTTTAATAAAAAATTTATGAAATTATTTTTGAATCACTTTATCCGCAAATATTATAATTTTTTATAAAGCTATTTAAAACAATTACTCCAGTATAAATATTTATTATTAATTCCAGTAAAATTAATTTAATGAAATTTTACAAAATTATTAACCACAAGCAGCTTGTTGTGATTATGCAGCTTTTTGAATTTCTCCTTTTAAATCCTAATAAGCACTCTGAAGGCTAGACCCCTTTTCCGTTTGTACTTAATAATATAATTTTTATCATTTCCATTATTATTACAAGATAAGGCATTCACAGACAAACATATTCCTGCATAAATAAGATACAAAACAAACAAAAAGCAAGCTTTCTTTAAAGAAAAAATATAAACAGAATAACAGCAAAAATTTAACAGAAGAAATGAGGAAAAAATTTAATTGAACAAAAAAAAACTCAAATGCTAGCAGACACAAGGATATCAGACAGGGAGAAGGAAAAGATAAAAGGCGGAAAAAATACTCTAGACATCTTTTAAAACAGTAAGTAAAATAATACAAAACATTGAATGCTGTAGTCAAAGGACACGTCATTACATTTAACATAATGTCATTGCTCAACTTGTTATAAGAAATAAACAAAAAACAATAACAAGATAACAACAAGTAAAAACATGTTAAAAGGATAAGGTAGAGTTTGTAAAAAATGATAATAATAACAAACAACATACACTAACACCATACATGAACTAATGTTGTTCAACATATTAAACGGAAAACGGCCTGACAAATTCTAATAAAATTAACTACTTGTTAGTGTCAACTTTACTCAACATTAAGAGAACACTAACGAGGGCATGATATAGTCATAGAAAACTAAATTTGAGCATGAGCTGATTTTTTTTAATAGAAATTCTAATCAATTCAAACAATGTTGTCTTAAGTGTTCTGATTGTTTATTTGGTAACTTAAATCTCAAGTGATTTTCTTTTTTATTTATTTGTAATATGATCTTGACATTTAGTCAATAACTAGCTGTCAAAATATATTGCACACATGCTAATTGTGATATTTCATATCCCGTTTTATAAGTTAAATTAAATAGAAAAAACGCTCGTGTAACTTAATAAAACAAAACATGATAACATGATGTAGGATCTACATTATTGTGAATAAATCATTAAGTATAGACCCAGATAATTCACAAATGTAATTGCCAAAGATTTTGTTTCTTAGTTATAATAACTAACAAATTGTATTGTAATATATAGCGGATATCGGACCATAATTAACCCTACCCCTATATAAGGTCTCCTTAATAGAATTACTTTAACAATATAAAGACGAAATTCAACTCAAACAAATTCTATAAAAACAAAAATGTATTTATCAAATTTTATGAGGTTCATAATTGACGCTTCACCCCATATATACACCCCTTGAACGCCCATAACTGGCTTAAAAATATAATTTTTTATTCAGATTGGAATAATCTAGAATTTTGAGATTTATATACAATGTATATTATACATACATATTTCTTTTACCCATATTATTTTAGTTAAAACAACTATGCGTATGAATAATATTTGTAAATAACGTATTAAGAAATATTAATCATACGTACCGGCAAAAATATAACTCAAATATTTTTTTCCCTATATTTAAAACAGAGCGCTATATTCTTGTTTAAATATTTTCACATTTTATTCTTAATTCTTTTGCAACCAACTTTCATATACACATGTATATACATAAGTACATATGCATGTATTGGGAATAAGTAAGCATCATATAAAATAAAAGTCTACTTCATGATTTTATATATAATTTTAAATAATTAAAATACAATATAATCTTATTATTTATATTTTATTATTGTTAAATATATGGAAAGAACAAGAGACGGTTTGTTATGTTGCAAAAATACAAGGAAATATAACGCGAAGAATAAAGACAAATATTTAATAAATTTGGCATTTTGTTAAGGAAAATATTCACTGTAATTTAGGCACTATAAATACAATTCCACTCTTCCATATTTATTATTATTGCCTTTTCAAACGCTTAGCGCTATTGGCACGTACCAATTTTAATCTTTGTTGTTAACAGTGATTTAACCTTAATTAACTAGTTGCATGCTTTAAAAACACGTGCTACTGCTCTGTAAACTAATTGATAATTGCATGTATGGAATAATAAAAAATAAGAAACAAATGTTAATTATAATAAACAATGTTTTATTAATAAAACACAAACAAAACATTAATTAGATAAAATCAGATAATTGACAAAGATGGCTTGTTATTCAGGAACACTTTAATATGATTCGCATGAATAATTTAACAATTGTTTATGTATTTGTTATAATATTATAATTTTAATTATGCATACAAATTATATAACTGTCTTATACCCACCTCAATAAAATCCATTTGTGTATAAAAATGTATTCGAAAATCTATTGTCGGGCAGGTTTTTGTATAAACACCAAATTGACAATGATAAGTGAATGTTTTGTTTCAAAAGTTTTCAATATGGACTTTTAAGATGAGTATATGACTACCACATGAACATATAAGGATCGGTCCATAATTAACCATACTCCCCATATAAGGTCCCGTTCAGAAAAAGACTTTAACGCTCATAACTGTCCAAAAGAAGTATCTATAGCGATGAAATTCGACATGAACATATTTTATAGAAACCTTAATATCATTGTAAAATTTTATAAGGATCGGTCCATAATTGACCCTATTCCCCATATAAGGTCCCCTTTAGAAAATGACTTTAACGCTCATTACTAGCCTAAACTAAAATTGTTCGAGAAAATTTTACTAGGATCGGTCCATAATTGACCAAACCTTCCCCCCAAATAACATCCTTCTAAGAAAATGACTTTAATGCTTTTTACTACATTAAAAATATAAGTACAGCGACAAAATTCGACAAAAATTTCTCTACCAAATTTTAGGAGGATCAGTCTTTAATTGATCCTATCGATATACATATGTATGATGGAAAAATTGTACATAGATGTAATAAATGAGAAAATTGTTTTGATAATAACAAAAGCATCGATTCTTAAATACCAAAGTTTATTTATGAGGAAGCATTCCTTTTCGGCAATGATTATGATTCGGCACAGCCGAATATAACACTCTTACTTGTTTATCTATAACTTTGATTATCAATGTGCGCTTAATTAATTTTCGGAAATGGTCCTTATATGGCAGTTGTGACCAATTATGAACCGATAAGTAAACAGTTTCGTATAATGATTTATATGCAAAAAATGATCAAGTCTAATTCTACTCCAGCTTTATTAATTAATAAAATATGTGCGTTTAGGTGATTTTGGAAAGTGGACTTTATATAGGAGCTATGAGCAATTAAGGGTTTATTTGGAAAAATTTCGTAGAGTGATTTATATGTACACAAAACATATTTATCAAGATATCTTTATTTGATAATGAAATATGTGCGTTTAAAGGATTTTTTGAAGTGGACTTTATATAGGAGCTATTACCCAATAAGGACCTTATATGGGAGCCTATCGGGAAAAAAATCGTAGTGTGATTCATATAAATACAATACATATTTGTATAGAATTTTCTCAAGATAACTTTATATGAGAATGAAATATGTGCGTTTAAGTGATTTTCAGAATTTTCAGGACCTTATATGGGAGCTATGACCGATAATGGACCGATCAGTAAAAAATTTGGTAGAATGATTTGTATGTAGACAAAACATATTCAAGTCAAATTTTATCCCTATAGCTTTAGAATTCAATGAAATATATGCGTTTAAGTGATTTTCGGAAATGGTCCAATTGTGGTCCGATTTAGATCTACGTTAATAGTATGATTTCTGTTCATATTATATTTGTATGTACAAAATTTTCTGTTGATACCAATACATTTGAGGGAGTTATTAATGATAAACTAATTTCCGGGAATATATACCTTTGTATGGGGGCTATGGGAAATATTGGATCGATTGTAAAGATTTTGAACATAGTTGATCACTGCCCTGAAAAAAAAATAGTTTGACAAAATTTATCAAAATATCTTTTGTAGTTTCTGAGAAAACTTCAAAAGAATTAGGAAAACAAATTTTTTTCTCATAACTTTTTACGTTGTGAACCGATTGTGCTGATTTTCAATACTATACTGCTTAGAATAATAGTAAATATTTTGGGTGAATTTGGTTGATTTCCTTTGCTTAGTTTTAACGTGAACGTGTTTTACACAGACAGACAGACGAACAGACGGCCATAGTTAAATCGGCTCAGAATTTCATAAGTACCCAGAATATATTCATTTAAAATGAATATTTCTTGTTGTTACACACGGAACGACAAACTTATATATACCCTCTATCACCACTGATGGTGGTGGAGGGCATAAAAGGAATATATTTTAAAGCTCCAAGCTCAAGGAATATTAAATATACATACATACATTCTACTTTAAGGAGTTGATTAAAATAAATTATTTTTTAAATTGACAAAATTTAATTTAGTTTGCACACGAGTGTTGTACTAAAAAATTGCTATACACAATTTGAATTAATGCTAAAACATAATGAATCTGTCAAGTTTATTTGACATAACCTTGAGTAATACCCCCATTAATTTTCTTATGCAAATACCCCTAAAAATATGCAACAAAATTGTAAAATTTCACTCTTGTTCGATATAACAACAATATAAAGTGATTTCATTTTTAAATTCTACCAAACAACTTTTCAACTAAATTAAATTATTTTCATAACCCAGTTTATCACTTTTACTCAAACAAACAACCCTTGCCACCACAATTTTGAGCAAAATATTTGAATGACAACTAACATTTTATACCAAGAAATTGGAGGGAGTGATGCTAAAATCCATATTAATATTCAGACATGTGTAGGTGCTCAAATTCATACTTTGCACACTTGTGTGAACGTCAAAGACAAAATTAATTGAGTTCTACTGAAATTAAATAAAAATCATTAAAATTTAAATTAAAATCGTGTTTAAATATGTTGGTATTAAGAAAATGCTTTAAGATGTAAAAGTGTATAATATTTTATTTAATTGGCTATGTTGTCAGTTGGATGGGTATGTGAGAGGGAATAATGGAAATATTGTATGTTATTGTTAACCTGGAGGGAAGAAAACTTATACAAGATCTTAGTTCTAAAATTTTATAATTATAAATAAACTTAACTAGGATTCCTAAAGTCAACAGTCACCTGAACCAGTATCACATAAAAGTCGAACATCAAGGGAATCCACCTATTAAACTTCTAAAATCGACAGTCAAATTACTGTTTGAATAATTCCAATTGTGTAGATTAATTAATTTTTCATTAGACCAGTCTAATAACACTTGTCTGCACTGAAATCCTCCTTTAAAAAACTACGATATAGAACTTAAGATATTGCCACAGTGAATCTACGCCTGCTTTCGATTTCTTCCTATCACGTCGAAAGCAATTCACTATTTTGCTTAACCCTTATGGGACCGAACTTAAATGTCAGAATGAGATATTTGTTCGATACTGTCAAATGTGCAAGCAAACTGTTTGCTCTAACACCTTCAGCCAAACAGATGACATTTACTTTTAGACTAGAACCAGGCCAACTTTATGTAAAACACTATTAGGAATTTAACCACCAAACTTTGAGCTTGATTTGAGTTACATCATAAAATTGATACATAAAAAATTCATCCTACTCCCTATATAAGGTCCCATTCAGAAAATGGCTTTGAAGCTCATTACTGCCTAAACTAAAATCGTTGTAGAAAATTTGACGAGGATCGGTCCATAATTGACCAAAAAAAAGCAATTTATTGGCGAAAAACTTATGTTCTAAAAGAGGCTTTATATGGGGATAGGAGCAAATGTGGACCGATCCCGATGAAAAGGGCTGGATAGATTTGTATTTATATAATATATATATAATATATATAATATTTGTCTGTGCTAAATTTCATTACAATAACCGTGCTAATAAATGAATTGCGGATATTCAAGTCACTTTCTGAAGGGAGCTTTGTGTGGCGGCTAGGGTCAAATGAAGTCCGATCATTTCGAAATTCGGCAAGGTCATCAAGGCTTGTATAAAACTTAGTTATGCGAACTTTCATCGAGATACATTTATGTTATACATAATTATGAGCTCAAAGGCCCTTTTCGGGGGGTTCATTTTTTTGTTTTGATCCAAGGACGAAGCCATTTTCAATAGCCTTCGTCCTTGGGTCAAAACAAACGTGTATTCTAAATTTCATCAAATTATCTTGAAAATTGCGACCTGTACATTGATAACAACGTTTACGTGGACACACGGATGGTCGGACGGACGGACGGACATCGTTAAATCGACTCAGAAAGTGATTCTGAGTCGATCGGTATACTTTAAGGTGGGTATAGTACTAATATTTTAATGTGTTACAAACATCAGCACAAACGCATAATACCCTTTCCACTATAGTGGTGTAGGATATAATTACTTTAAAACATTTTTTCCAAAAGTTGATCACAATTAAATCTTAAACCCAAGAAGTCTTTTATGAATATTTTAAAATGTCTTTCGGTTATATTTGTTTTTGGCAAAAAGTTTTCAAACAATTTGTTGCTGTCCCATAAAGTCATCTTAAGTCAATTTATTTCAAATCTAAACATTTTCCCACACATTTTCTATCAAATATATTGTTCTTTAAGGCAAACAAATGAGCGAAGTCTTTTTCAATAATATTGAAATTCCATGTCAAATATAAAAGTTTGTGTGTTGTAATTAACTTTGGGTTTGCTCCTTAAATTGGTTTAAGGCTTGTCATACCCCTAATAAAATATTTTGTATTGCTCTTGAAGTAAAGACACAAAAAAACAGAAGACTCTAATCCTTTTTTAACAAGTTTTGTAAATTACATTTCCGTTCAAGAAATTAAAGCACAACTGTTGACAACTTGATTTAGTATAAAATTTGTTGCTAGTTATTTTGCTTGTCATTCGTATGGTGTTGGTGGAGGGTCTGAGTTTGCTTCTATTACACAACTTTTTCCTACTTTAAAACACCTTTCTGACAGGTAGAGGTTTTTCTATGAAGATTTCATAGAAACAAATATTTATTTAGATAAATTGTGTATTAAATTACAAAATTTATGTCATGTTGTATTTATGTATGTATGTTTTAATTTCAATGTAGGAAGAGGAAATCAATTAAACAATTAAAAGATTATGGTCACTGGCATGGATAATTAAGGTTAAGTTTTATTACAAAATTATTTTTAGGCATTTGCTAAGAGAGTTAAACAGGATATTAAGGCTTATTGAAAATCGTAGGCGTAAAGTGATAATCAATAGTAATTAAGCAATTTATAAATATTTTAGTTGTAAACTAGACAAATGTTAAGCATTAAAGGGAAAACCATTAAAAACTCTTTTGCATATTTTCTGTTATACGCAGGGTATTATGCGTTTGTGCTGATGTTTGTAGCACTCAAAAATATTGATCTTACACCAACCTTAAAGTATACCAATCGGCTCAGAATCACTTTCTGAGTCGATTTAGCTATGCCCGTCTGTCCATCTGTGTGTCCATGTAAACTTTGTGCGTACTCTACAGGTTGCAATTTTTGAGATAATTTTATGAAATTTAGAACGTGAGCTTCTTTTGGCCCAAGGACAAACGAAAATGGTTGCAATCTGCCTATTATTTCACCTAGCCTCCATACAACCTGACCTCCGAATAGGGCTTTTGACCTCATAGTTATGTTAAATGACAATCTTTACAAAAAACTTAGTTTTATATAAGTCTTAATAATTCTAGCGATTTTCGTGAAGATCGGGCATTATTTGACCCTAGCACCCATACAAAGTCCCCTTCAGAAAATGAGTTGAATGTCCAAAATTAATTTATAAATACTAGTATCACAATGAAATTTGGCACAAATATGTTTTATTAAACATAAATCCCCACATTCAATTTTATAAGGATTGGACCAATTTTTGTCCTAGCGCCTATACAACCGGATTTCCGATTTGGGACTTTTATCTTTTAACTACGTCTAATATCCTAATATCTATCCTAAATTTACAAAAATCAGCATAATAAAGTTTTATGTAATCCTTAATAACACTGTGAATTTTGGTAATGATCGGGCCACATTTAACCCTAGCCCCTATACAAAGTCCCCTTCAGAGTATGACTTGAATGTTCACATGTCCTTAGTATCACGATAAAATTTTGTACAAATAAGTTTTATATAAACATAATTCCCAACAATAAATTTTATAAGGATCGGCTCAATTTCTGCCCTAGCCCCCATACAACCGGACCTTCTGATTTTGTCCTTTTATTTCTTAACTACGTCTACTACTATCTGTCCAAAATTCGGTACAATGTGCTGATGTTTGTAACACTGAAAAATATTTGTCCTTAAGTATACCAGTCGGTTCAGAATCGCTTACTGATTCGATTGAGCTATGTCTGTCTTATTGACAGTGTAGACCTTGTGTGTACACTACAGCACGCAATTTTCAATATTATTTGTTAAAATTTGTCACATACTCTTCTATGGTTCCAATAACGAAGGCTGTTGAAAATTATTAAAATTGGTCTTTTATCTTTCCTAGTCAGCATACAACCGCACATGAACAGACATTATTTGGAAACTATATAAGATTCAACAGAAATGCTTCATTATTGAAATTAATAACATTTAATATTCGCAATTGGTGTAGGGTACCATATGGTCGTATGTCTATAGTACGTATGTCTATAATTTCTTACTTGTTTTTATTATAAATATATGTTCGCCCTTATTTTTCACAACTTTTTTGTAACAAACATAAATAACAAAAATAATTTTGCGATAATCCCATTATTTTACTAGTCCTGTCGCAATTTTTTAGTTGGCTCTTGTTATAAATATACGACAACAGCAAAGCACTTGAAAATAAACCATCAAAAACAAAAAATTATTTCTAATTAACTAAAGTTTAACCCGAAAAAAGGACTTTGAAAAGAATTCAAGATACTCGAATTTTACACACAAACATTGAAATCGAGGCTATACAAAAATATGAAAATAAATATAAAAAATCCTCCACTTATATGCATAAATACATATATACGTGTAAAACTCTTAAAATTTGCCACTGACTGCTGTTACAATAAGTAAAATAACAACTGCACTAAGACAAACAAAGTGGCGGAGCTATAGGCAATAACAACAATAAAGGAAACTTATGTAATATTAGAAACTCTGGTTTAAGTTCTGGCATATAAAAATTATACGAAATAAACAAGCAAGAGTGTTGTATTCGGCTAAGCCGAATCTTATATACCCATCATCAAAAGATTATGAATTTCGGAAGGTCCAGACGGAGAGAAATTTCGATTATAAAAAATATTTTGCACTCTCTTTTATACAAATATTTTGTGTTCTCTTGAGCATCACTTTGGTCTTATTTTTCTGCTAGTTATGTGTTTTCAATTCATTTTCTAAAAAGGGGGCTTCATGTGGAAATATGGTCAATTATGGACTGGTCCTCTTAAAATTTGCTAGAGTATTAGCTAAGTTCGTATAAAACATGTTTGTGTCGAGTTTCACTGTATTTTTAAACCAGTTATGAAAGGTTTAGCCATTATCCGATGGGAATCTTTTATGGGTGCTAGGATTGAACATGTCTAGATCGTGTTAGAATTTAAGAGGTATCCAGAATATACATATATACTTTTGTGAGTCTATTTTATTGTTATTTAGTTGTGTTACATACGGAATGAAAAAATCAATATACCCTTCATTTTTTATGGTAGGTATTAGAACAACGACAACAACCTAAATAAACTTTAACAACAAAAATAACAACAACTACAACAATCTCTTGTTATTCCTATAGAAGATGTTGTTATTGTAAAACTACCAACTAAATGAACAGCGTCTCGGGAATTAAAATTATTATAATATTTTTTTTTCCTTACCTAATTTCCTTGCATATAGTTTTCTTTTCATCTTCATGAGGTATACATAAAACATAGGGGTATGTTGCACAGTGATTTACTTGTCGTTTTGGCCTTATTTCACAGTGGTCTTTTTCGCCCACTGGGTGAGATTCTTTGACAACTCACCACCACCCCCTTGTGTATCTTACATGCAGGTGGCAATTTTTGTACATGGTTGTGCCGATCCATGACAAGCACTTTGGTTACGTACTCGAGCTATCCAATCTCTTGCCCGTTGAAGAATGACAGATATCATTAGTCAAGCTCAATCAAACCCCGACAAGGAAATGGCAATCACTAGTTTAGAGCCAATAGGCAATGCAACATCAAACCCGATTGATGTTGTGGCAAATACTCATACCCTTAGAGCATTCTCATAATTAAAAGACTCATCCCAATGTATTCCTTGACCTCTTAAGTCACTCAACAACAATACTGTTTCGACAACAGCACCTAAGGACGTAATATGTAGTTCGAAACACAGTTATATATTTAATTAGCCGGACTTATAAATTTATATAACATAGTTGAGCATGTTATAGTGTAATCTCCAACACATACATCCATTAAGGAAATCGCCGACAAATTAAAGATTAAGGTATTAAAAACTCCGCCAACGTCTCAACCAACTCGACCGCCACTTTAAACGTCACTCCATTCGTCATCTCCACAGATAAAACTCAGAATCCCTCTCGTCCATCACATACAATTATCGCACACTAACGCATCCCCAATCTTTGCATAATCAGCTCAAATCCAGCATAATATTAATCCATAGTTCTTGCCCTAGTTTCTAGGAGCGGTACCACAAACTTATCCCGAAAATCTATATATTACCCTGTATCAATCTTTCAACCAAGCACCACTTTCCGCGAATTTACAAACCAACTGACCAGCTAAGACAAAGTCCTGCGGGCAACTGGCCACCCGTAGTACCAGATTTTGTGGTTCCCTGGTTCGATCCCATGTCAAATCATTTCAAGGAAAGGCCGAGGATACATTCACCAGCTTATAGTCCTGGCAGACTATAGGTACTGGTAGCACCTCCTTACCCGGAGGGTCTTTTATAAAGGAAACATGCACCGGCGGAAGTGATTTTCTTACATAAACTTATGTGAACCTTTGAACAGGTTCCTATTGTTTTACTTCTACCTCTTTTAACTCTACAGTAATGTCCGCTATAGTGGTTAATGGATCAAACTCGAAGAGGTTCAAGAACGATTTACTGAAACACATCTGATTTAAGAAAACATTATAACCTGTTTATATAGGTACTTTATTAATAAATGTAAAAATAATTTTATTGAACTACTGTACAAAGTGTCAGTATATTATAGGGGTAATTTGTATGACTGATTTATTTAGCTTTTTGCTTGATTTACTTTTGTCCTTTATATTTCTTGCATATTTAATGTTCAAATCATCAGTCGCTGCTACTGTTTATACCAAAAACTCTCATGACTATAGTCAGTCTTTCAAATCAAATATAATAATATTAACAATCCCGTAGGCAGAGCTTTGAGAGAAACCATGGTAGCTAACGAGCATAATGATTTTGATTGTACTGAAAACAAACGGTCGAAAGTGATGGTGAATAATGCTACACAGTTATCTATTCATATATATTTTTCCTCTAACTAGAAATTGAAAAAAACACTACTAGGATAAACATTTTATGTATTCAATCAATTTACTGACAAGATCTTCATGTATTATGTATTTATCTAAGCGTCATTTCTCTTTTGTCATTACTTGTCACTCATTGTAACGCCTGTCAGAAAAGCGTTAAATTAAACTGGCCTAAAGGTTGTTGCTGTTTATAGAATATTTTAGGTTATTTATATACATTGTATTTTATTATGGGAGGATTTTGTAGTCTACAATGTTTGTTAGCGAGTTAGCAACTCGTGGATATTATCCTTAAAGGTATTAAATATAATTACAAAATTATTTGCTTTATATAACATTGATTTTAAAAAAATTTAATGAGTTAATTTTTGCCTTTGTAATACCCATAAAAACATACATTGATTTCGTCATTCCGTTTGTAATACAACGATATATTTGTCTAAAAAACACAAAAGCATATAAGTATATTCTGTGTCATATTACAACTAGCCAGGTCCGTCCACTTTTGCTTAAAGATATCGGAACTATTAATTCTCATTTCATTCTCATACGGTATGAAGTAAAAGTATGTCACAATTTCTTAAAAACCAAGAGAATAGTCTAACAAAAAGCTCCACGTAAGGGAGAAATTTGCTTAACAACAGGTAAAATATGTTCAAGATACAAGAATACAAATTCAATATTGACACTTGGTAATTTTAAAACTGAGAAAAATTAAAAGCTAACAAGAAATGTACAATAGTAAGTACTCAATTTTTTTACTATATTTTCATGTTCGGACCTCAGAGCCAGGGTCAATTTGTTTGTAAGCTTATTCAGCTTATTGTCTTTAAACTATAACAGCATGACAAGTAGGTTAGGTTAGGTTGATAGGAGGATGTATACTACATCAAATCCGAAGAAATACACCTAGGCCACTATCGGGCCTGTTGTGCGCTCCAATTCAAGAAAAAATAAAAATTGTTCACTGAATGTATTATTTTTCCATGTTCAGAAACTCAGTTTCCTGGACGTAATTCCTAAGAATCTTCCAATCGGTGTTGGTTAAGAATGTTATTTCCGGAATAACATCACTTCCAAGATACTTGGATCTAACTTCGACGAATGCCTGACAATGGCAAAGAAAGTGCTCCAGAGTTTCACTGTCCTCTCCACATGCTCTACATTCGTCTGAATTCGCACGTCCAATTTTGTATAGATGTGCTCGTAATCCTGTGTGTCCACTGAGAATACGTACCATCATACTAACCTCAGACTTGCTCATTTTGAGAAGATTTCTCGTCTTGCTCTCATCAGGGTCACCCCATAGAATCTTTGTGGTTCTACCCACCGTTTCATTATTCCAAGAGGCCTTATGGGATTCTCTCATCCATATTTTTAATTCAGCTTTTGTTGCGTCGAATGGTTTTGCGTTTGTCAGGTTAACTATATCGAGCTCCCTTCCCTTTAAAGCTATTACATTCGCCCTTTCGTTGCCGACTACTCCCGAGTGGCCTGGTACCCATATGATGTGAACCTTACCTCTGGGAGAGTATTCAGTTAAAGCTTTCTTACAATCCAATACGGTCTTAGATTTAATTCTATCACCTGATATCGCACAAATTGCCTTCTGGCTGTCGGTAAATATATTAAGCCCTGTGGGCGCCATATTTATTCTAATCCAATTAACACATTCCGTTATTGCTCGTACTTCTGCCTGGAAGCTTGTGTTATGATTAGGTAAACGGTGGTTTACCTAATCATAACACCTAATCATAACACGGTTCTGTTTCTGGGTCTTCAATATAGAACCCCAGACCCACTTTGTCCCCTAATTTAGAGCCATCCGTGTAGCAACGGATTCCTACTGGTATTTGCTCTAATGTTCCGCTTGACCAAGACATTCTATCTGGGATTAGCGTTTCAAAGTTTCCGACATATTCAGTGTCTGGTATGCGATCAAGCACGTCCGATGAATGTGTATAACCTTCCAATGTGTCCAGTATACATTGATGACGTGTCCTATAACCGTTTTTGGCCAGTTCGCCTAAAGTAAAGAGCCGTTCGGCTGTAAGCGCCGCCTTATATCTTATATATGTTTCAATGGGTGGAATATCTAGCAACGTTTCCAGAGCCTTGGTTGAAGTAGTACACATGGCACCACTTATACCCAAGCAGCATGTACGCTGAACTCCCTGTAGTAGTTTGATATTACACTTTTTGTCCAAAGCAGTCCACCAGATTATTTAAGCATAAGCTAGAATTGGTCTAATTACACTTTTATAAAGCCAATTTGTCATAGTAGGACTAAGACCCCATTTCATGCCTATGGTTCTCCTACATATCGCCCAGCACCGATGTGCCTTGTTGATCCTATCCTCTATGTGGTGTCTCCATTTTAATTTCTGGTCAAGTATTACACCTAAGTACTTAACTTTGTCTGTCACCGGTATCTTCTTGCCCAAGAAGCAAGGTTCAGTATATGTAGAAATTTTTGTCTTTCTTGCGAAAAGACAGATTTCCGTCTTCGCCGGGTTAACATTGAGGCCTCTCGGTTGAGCCCAGCTCAAGGCCGTATTCAGAGCTTCCTCAGCTCTTCTACACAAGTAATTTGGATCCTTTCCCTTTAAAAGTATTACGACATCGTCTGCATAGCAGACAGGTCTAAGTCCTTTCTCGGTTAGGGTCCTTAGGAGGCTATTAATCGTGGTGACCCAGAGTAAAGGTGACAAAATGCCACCCTGTGGTATACCGCGAAATACCTTTTTCCTGATAGTTATATCGTACATCTCGCAGCTTATCCATCTGTTCCTTAGCATGTAGTTGATCCAGTTACGGAGCACCCGGTCAACATAAAACTGGTCTAGGGATTGGATAAGGGTATCAGTGTGCACGTTATTGAAAGCGCCTTCGATGTCAATGCATACTGCCAGTGTATACAGTTTGCTATCGAAAGATTCACCTATGTAGTGGACAACTTCATTTAAAGCGGTTTCCACCGATCGTCCCTTTACATAAGCATGCTGCTTATATTTAAGGTCATTGTATGGTATGCTGCTTTTAACCATGCTATCGACTATCCGTTCCAAGGTTTTAAGTAGGAAGGACGTAAGACTTATCGGTCGATAGGACTTAGGTGTCGCATAGCTAGGTTTCCCTGGTTTGGGTATAAATATTACCCTTGCATCCTGCCATTTAACTGGGGTATATGCCAATTTTAAGCATGCAGTGAATATCTGTGACAGATGTACGGAAACCAGTCCCGCCTCCATCTGCAAAAGTGCCGGGAAAATTCCATCCGGCCCTGCAGCTTTATAGGGAGCAAAGCTCTTGATTGCCCCTTTAACCATGTCAGTTGTAATAACTATTTCCGTGTTACCCTCCCCTTCCTCCAATATCGGTTCATCTATGTTATTCGATATACCGGGTGGGAAATGAGAATCCATTAGGAGTTTCATTGTCTCTATCATATCCTCAAGCCTCCTGCCCGCCTCATCGATCATAGATTCCGGTTGGACATGAGTTTTGGATAGGAATTTTTTTATCTTCGATACGTCATTTACGCTATCTACCTGTTCACAGAAAAGTTTCCAGGAGTCTCGTTTGGCTTTTCGAACGATTTTCTTATATTCACCAAGTTTATTACGATACTCATCCCAGTATACTGCGGTCTTTTTATGCCGTGCCCGGTTAAATAGTTTGCAAAGAGTCTTCCCAAGGTTCCGGATCTCCCCAGTTACCCAGGGTTTTTCCTGGGCAGATCTCCGCTCTCGCAGAGGGCGGCTGTCCTCGAACGATTCAACCAGGGCAATTGTGAACGTTTCCACTTTGGCATCTATATCCTCTTTATTTCGACATTGAAAAGTGTCCTGACCTAAACGGTTCTTTAGTAAGGTCCCGAACATTGTCCAATTAGTTTTAGACTTATTCCGAAACTTTATCGGCTTTGGTGGTGGCCTTAGTATTTTGAATCTTATGTACCGATGATCAGAAAAGGAGTGCTCGTCCGAAACTCTCCAATCCTGAATTTCGTTTATAAGCTCTTCTGAACATATAGTTATATCTAATACTTCTTCTCTGATTCTATTGACGAAGGTAGCTTTATTACCTAAGTTCAATGTTATCAAGTCTTTAGTATTAAAGAAATCCATGAGGGCTTGTCCCCTGCGATTGGTGTTTGTACTACCCCAAGCTACATGGTGCGAGTTGGCATCACAACCTATTACAATTTGCTTATTTTTCCTTTGTGCCTCTTCAATCAGTTTCATCAGATCCGACGTTGGTGGTAGTGTCGGAGAATCGAAAGACAGGTAAATAGATGCAAGGAATATGTTGCCACGACCTTGCTTCAGCACCGTTGCATCCGATGTTGATAATCCTGTTGAGAGGAGAAAACATAAGTTCTTGTGACATAAGATACATGTTCTCGGGCGAGATCCTGTATCAGCGTAGAAAAGTTGGAAATTTACGTGATTTAATCCAGAAACCTTGTTGCGAATCGTCCAAGGTTCCTGGATTAAAGCTATATGTATTTTACCTGTGTTGATTTTAGCCATCAGAGCGTTGGTAGCTGTCTCGCTCCGATGGAGGTTTATTTGGATAACCTCAATCATGGTCATCCATTAAACTGTCTTCCAGCGAGTTGGTGGTCACCTCCTCGCTCTTTGGATTTGACTCCTCCGGATAGCCTGAAGTGGCTATTAATGCAGTGAGTACTGTTGATGGCACTGCGGTGTCCTTATCAGGCATAGGAATAGCAGTATTTTTAATAGACACATTCCCAATTCTGGAGAGCATTGCTGTTCTGTCTTCTGGCGGGTGAGTGATTTCCTCCTCGCTTTTAGGATTTGACTCCTCAACATTGCTAGTACTTGCTAATGATGATTTGGGTACTGTCTTAGGTGTTTTAGTGTCCTTGTCGGGGCCGGTTTTGACAGCCCTTTCAATCGGCGCCTTCCCAATTTTGGAAAGGGAAACTACACTTTCTTCTGGCGAGTTAATGGTAAATTCCTCGATTTTAGGATTTGACTCCTCAACGTTATCAGTAGTGGATACTGATGCTGTGGTCTTAGGTTTTTTAGTGTCCTTTTCGAGGCTTGTTGTAACAGCCCTTCCAATCGGCACCTTCCCAATTTTGAATATGACAGATTTAGAGGCGAAGTAAGCCCTACCTTTATTCTTGGCAAGACCAACCATGGATTTCTGGTCGATACTTATTACAAATAAAGTTCCCTCTTCTTTCCTGTAAAAGACATCCCATTTTTCCACGGCCAGCTCAGCATTTTGACCTCCAAGAATTTCCAGTATACGTTCATTAGCCAGTTTACTGCCCCATCCTTTTATGTAGACAGTGGACTTTAGGAGCACCGGAAGCTCGCTCTTCTTTGCCAGTCCCAGCCTAGCGCCGTCCCAGGGAGGAGGGATACTTTCCACCAAGTTCTTTAGGGTGCTAACACATTGGTGAGATGCCAACCTCATCAACATCACCCCCATGCTGAACTCGCAGCTCCATGGTCCACTATCTTATTGTTGACAGGTCTTCTATTTTACTCTGTTGGTCTATTGGAATTTTGCCTGTCGGATTACCGGCATCGTAAACTGCATAGCATAGATCGTCCCGGTGCCTACTTCTGGCAACTTTGGCGTAAGATGGCGGCTCGTTTCCTTTTCCTCCGTCTAGCTTCTCCTTCCTCGTTTTTCGGGGCTTCTTTTGAGATTCCCTTACCTTCGAGGTTGATTTCGCCGACGTGTTCGTCTTCGGAATATCTGGCTTGGCGTTGTCACCCTTACTCGCAGGATTCTCACTTGAGATTCCTTTGAGTGAAGTATGGCTTGGCTTCGACTGTGTATTAGAAGACGGGGAGCTCTTTTTCTTCTTAGGTTTATTCTCAGTTGTCAACTCCTCGGGAGACCTGATCCTTTTTGCCTCAGATCTTGTGAGAGAGTCCGATTTTTCTTTTGGAGTGTCGTGGGATTGACTAACTATGATTTCCTGAAGCATCTTTTTCAACTTCCTCCTCTGTGCTCCAGAAAGTCTTTTCTTAGTAATAGGTAGTTTAGCTATGCTATCACTCACCTCTTTCACCATTTGCTCTACTTCATCCTTTTTGGGATTTGCTATAATGGTATTATTATTATTATCATCTGAGGATTCAGAGTCGGAACCCTCACCTATATTTAAAGGCTGAGGTAGCTTAGAGCTCTCTCCGAGTACATCCTTCTCTTTCACCCCTATATTTTTGCCAGCGGCATGCTGTACACTTGACGCATTGTCCGCCACGGAGGCCAAGGTACCCACCTCCGTAGTAGTATTCTGCTCACCATTGCAGGATGACGACGACACGTGACTCGCGAGTAGATCAACACTTGCCGCCGGTACTGGGTTATTTAGGCCCTGCACCGTAACTTATATCTTTTTATTTTTATACCCTCCACCACCATCAGTGGTGATAGAGGGTATATATAACTTTGTCATTCCGTGTGTAACACCAAGAAATATTCATCTGAGACCCAACAAAGTATATATATTCTGGGTCCTTATCAAATTCTGAGTCGATTTAGCTATGTCCGTCTGTCTGTCCGTCTGTCTGTCCGTCTGTCTGCCTAAAACACGCTCGCGTTAAAACTAAGCAAACGAAGTACACCAAAATCACCGAAAATATTCGTTGTTGTCCTAAGCAGTTTGGTATTGAAAATGAGCAAAATCGGTTCATACCGGGAAAAGTTATGAATCAAAATTTAAAACAACCTCGAAAAAAATAAGCATTTTTTACACATTCGGATGCAATTTTCTCGAAAACTATGCAAGATAAATTCATGAAAATCACCATGAATAAGTTTCTACAGAAGAACTTGATCCCTGCTGAAAATTGCTAGCATCGGTCCACAATTTCATATACCTCCCATACAAAAGTACATATTCCCGGAAAATGGGTTTTTTGTTAATAACTTCCGTCACAATGTCGATATCTTCACAAAATTTTACAAATTAAAATCTTATGTCAATAGAAAATAACATAAACGCGCATAACTCATTACTAAATTAAGATATCCATATAAAATTTGGTACAAGCATTGCTTATTTGTACAGAAATATTACTGTGAAATTTTTTTTCGATCGGTCCATAATTGGTCATAGCTCCCATACAAGGTCCCCTCCCGAAAATCACTTAAACGCGCATAACGCATTACTTAGTTAAGATATCCATATAAAATTTTGTACAAGTATTGCTTTTGTATACAGAAATATTTATATGAAAGTTTTTTCCGATCGGTCCATAATTGGTCATAGCTCCCATACAAGGTCCCCTCCCGAAAATCACTTAAACGCGCATAACTAATTACTAAATTAAGATATGCATATAAAATGTGGTACAAGTATTAGTTGTATGCACAGAAATGTTACTGTGAAATTTTTCCCCGATCGGTCCATAATTGGTCATAGCTCCCAAACAAGGTCCCCTCCCGGAAATCACATAAACGCACATAACTCATTACAAAATTAAGATATCCATATAAAATTTGGTACAAGTATTGTTCGTATGAACAAAAATATTACTGTATAATTTTTTTCCGATCGGTTCATAATTGGTCATAGCTCCCATACAAGGTCCCCTCCCGAAAATTACTTAAAAACACATAACTCATTAGTAAATGAAGATATCCATATAAAATTTGGTACAGGTATTGCTCTTATATACAGAAATATTACTATGAAAGTTTTTCCCGATCGGTCCATAATTGGTCATAGCTCCCATACAAGGTCCCCTCCCGAAAATCTCTTAAACGCGCATAACTAATTACTAAATTAAGATATCCATATAAAATGTGGTAGAAGCATTAGTCGTATGCACAGAAACATTACTGTGAAATTTTTCCCCGATCGGTCCATAATTGGTCATAGCTCCCATACAAGGTCCCCTCCCGAAAATCACTTAAACGCACATAACTCATTACAAAATTAAGATATCCATATAAAATTTGGTACAAGTATTGTTCGTATGAACAAAAATATTACTGTGGAATTTTTTTCTGATCGGTCCATAATTGGTCATAGCTCCCATACAAGGTCCCCTCCCGAAAATCACTTAAACGCGCATAACTCATTACTGAATTAAGATATCCATATAAAATTTGGTACAAGTATTGCTTATATGCACAGAAATGCTACTGAGAAATTTTTTTCCGATCGGTCCTTAACTGGTCATGGCTCACATACAAGGTCCCCTCCCGAAAATCACTTAAACGCACATAACTCATTACAAAATTACGATATCCATATAAAGTTTGTCACAAGTATTGCTCATATATAGGGAAATATTACTGTGAAATTTTCCTCCGATCGGTTCATAATTGGTCATAGCTCCCATACAAGGTCCCTTTCAGAAAATCACTTAAACGCACATAACTCATTACTGAATTAAGATTTCCATATAAAATTTGGTGCAAGTTACTTATATGCACAGAAATATTACTTTGAAATTGTTTTCATATCGGTCCATAATTGATCATAGCTCCCATACAAGGTTCCTTTCAGAAAAACTTAAAGGCACATAAGTCTTTACCTAATAGTGAAAATATTTGGCATAAATACTATTTTTGTACACATAAATGTTATTTCAAAATTTTATCACGTACGGTCCATCGTGGGTCATAGCTCCCGTACAAGGTTTCCTTCCGAAAATCATTTAAACGCACATATCTCATTACCAAATATTGATATCCATACATTTAGCACAATAAAATTGTTTTGCGATCGGTCCATACTTGGTCATAGCTCTCATACTAGGTCCCCTCCAGAAAATTACTTAAATGTACAATATTCATTACTAAATAATGATATAGATACAGAATTTTCCCATACAAGGTCCTTTTAAGAAAATCTCTTAAACGCACATTACTCATTACAAAATAAAGCTATTGATACAAAATTTGGCAGAAATATGTATTCGTTTTGTATACAAAAATTCTATTTCAAGATTTTTTCACGATCGGTTCACAACATGGGTGCGGTCGGTCCCATACAAGGTTCCCTTCAAAAAATCACTTAAACACACATTACTTATTACTAAATTACCATATAGATACAAATTTTGACTGAAATATAGCTTTAATGTACAGAAATTTTGCTTAAAGAATTTTTTACGATCGGTCTATAATTGGCCATATCTCCCATACTAGGTCCTGCCCCTAAAAGCACTTTAACCGTAGTTAACTAGTTGCATTATCAATTTGTGTACATATGTATTTTGAAAATACTTACATCTTTCACACACATACAAATTACTAAATATCGCTAAAGCATATCTAAGGCCCTATAAAAATATAAAAGAAAATGGCGTTAGTAATGTTCAATAAATCTTGGAATTGTAATAGATTTAAGCTATTTAAATCTTGGGATTTTTCTATTTAAGACATGAGAAAACTTATTTCTACAAGCTGGTGGAGGGTATTTAAGATTCGGCTCAGCCGAATATAGCACTCTAACTTGTTATTTTCCATATTTGTTTTTTTTCCAGTTTTTTGGTCCGCGGGGAATATAATATTCCCAGGTGGTGGACAATCTGCCCTCCCTCAGCTTAAGTGAAATTAAAGTCTTTGTATCTAATAAAAGATATGTACTATTTAATAGAACTAAAGATGTAGTGGTATATTTTAATCGTTCTCTACCTATCTTTCTAATTTTATGATGATTATAAAAATAAAAGATTTTATAATTACTTAAGAAGCATTTCAACATAAGCCGTGATAATTCTTACCGTGAATTTAAGTATTTGGGCTAAATATAACAGGGATCATTATAAATGTATATAGGCAATTAAAGAATGATTAATTAATTAGCTCTTACATAATTTTGAGTTCAATAAGAAAAGTACTATAATATCATTAATAGCAAAAAAGAGATAATATTTAAATAATAAAACTGCTGATATAGAGTGATGAAAAACGATGGCAATTTCACAACACTCTGACCATTAAAGGTATAAAATTTTAGCGGTCGACTAGTGTTTAACTAATTTACAAAAATGTACTATGATACGTATGATTATTTTATTTACTTTGAAAAATAGTTTAAAAATACTCATACGTCAGGTGTATCAAAAACATAATGTAATTTTAATTACATTAAACAATTAACTAAATATTTAAAATGTTAGCTTGACATAAGCAACAATTTTATAAAAAATTTTGCTATAATTTGGCAGCATATCATGAAGCTTCCATTGCATTATACAAACATTAAATATTTTTTTAATTTTTTTTTAGCGAAATTTTCACACGTTAGCGATATATATTAAGATATTTATAGTTACTGTTAGGTCTGCTTTTGATTTTTTTTATAGTTTGATACAACTTTAAATCCAGTTTAAAACAAATAAGAAACTATAGTCGGGCTTAGCCGAACATATGATACACTACACCAATTAAATGTGATTCATTTTCAATAATTAAGCATTTATGTTGAATCTTACATAGGTTCCAAATAATGTCAGTTCATGTACGGTTGTATGCTGACTAGGGAAATAAAAGAAAGATTTCAATAATTTTCAACAGCCTTCGTCAGTAGATCCAGAGAAGAGTAGGCCCAATTTCGAAGGTCTGGTTATATGGGGGCTAGGGAAAAATTTGTGCCAAATTTCATCATGATACTAGTGTTAATAAGTGAATTGTTGACACTTGTATGGGGGCTAGGGTCCAATAATGCACGATCTATACGAAAATCAGTGAAATTATTAAGACTCATATAATACTAGGTTTTGCCAATTTTTGTAGAGATAGTGATCATTTAACATAATTATGAGGTCAAAAGTCCTATTCGGGGGATCCGGTTGTATGGGGGCTAGGTGAAATAAAGGACCGAGCATTTTCAATAGCGTTTCTCCTTAGGCCAAAAGAAGCCCATGCTCCAAATTTCATCAAATTATCTCAAAAATGGCTACCTGTAGAGTGCACAAGGTTTATATACACACAGACAGACGGTAGGACCAATATTTTTGGGTGTTGCAAACATCAGTACAAACACATAATACCCTCCCACTATTGTGGTGTAGATATAACAATATTAGATTTTCACTTTTTACTCCTCCCAAATTTCGATGTTTCTATCCTTTTATAGAGATAACATAACAATTATTAAGATTCTATTACTTTAATCAGAATAAATATGTACTTAGAAGGTGTTTAAAACAAAACGTTATAGCTAAACCCGTCACATGAAAAATAAAAGAAGATCGGGCAAATTTAAAATAATTAGCCTAAATATCGCTAAAAGAGTTATTTTCACAACTACGCATATTTTTAATTGTCACGTATTACTCATACGCCTACTTATGCGCACATTTTCGTACTCAAAATATTCAAATTTATTTAGTCTTTTAAAATTAAAAAAAAAAAAAAAAACTGAACATATTAAACTTATAATATCAAATATCACTAAAAATTAATTTTTCTTTTTTTTATCAGATAAAAAATCTTATGCTGCAACGAGGGTTTGAGGTTGAGGTTTTATTACAAAGTTCTTTTTCTGATTATTTATTTTCTCTAATTAATTGTAATTCCGTTCATTATAATTAATATTATTACCTGAAATAAAGAATTCATACTCCTACTTTTAACACCAAAGAACAGAAAAATAAAAAGTTTTTCTGTCCTACATTTTTTCAAGGAAAAGTCAACTGAAAAACTGCGTGTTATTAACTTTTTAGTATACACATTTTTGAAATAGGTAATTGCGTTTTTTACGACTATAAATTACAACCTACACACGAGAAATGGGCACGATTTTTTAGAATAATTGAGGTTTCAAGATCTAAAATTTGAACAAAAACTAGTTTTAATTTTAAAGAACAGCTTGTAGTTTTCCGTTCCAGATCCTAAATTTAAAAAAACATACATTTTTGTTTGAAAATTCTTTAAATTTAGAGTACCTGCGATCGTCTTAACCCAATGTTACTATTTGCATTTACATTTCTTAAGAATATCCGGTTTTGTTTTCTTATTATGTACAGCTTGTAATGGCAACAAGCAGAATGAAAATATTAACAATTGTAGCAATATGAACTAACTACAATAAGTATTATCAACAATAGCAACTGTGAACAATAACAAACTTTTTCTTTCCACCATTTAAATGTAAATGCCACTTTTAACTTTAAAGGACAAATGAAATGAAAAAGTAAAAATATACATAAATTACAATAAGCATAATAGGTACAAATATAAAAGGTAAACTATAAGGAAATCACTTTTATAAAATGAATAAAAAATTAAAAAAGAGAAAGTGGAATATTGTGGCCACTTAAGAAAATCAAAGGAAAAGTTTTTCTTATAATAAACATTTTTCTTTATATACATTTTAAAGTCTATTTTCATAGATTTTATTATAAAATATTTAAACAGTTTATCTTAAAAAATTTTTGGATTATAAAAAAAACTGTTGAGCATAATAATAAATACATATTAATTCAAAAAAAAAAAAAAAAAATTAATTGCATACAATATTAATAACAAATATTTATTTATTAATAAACTATTCTATTTTCTATAAACACAGTCTGCATAAATATCTATTTAAACTAGTATTCAAACAAGTTCTTAATCCTCAAAGAATACAAAACATATGGTCACGTATCTTTATCAAAAGTTCAACACTGCGTATGATTGCTTTTGAGTAATTCTGCCAATAATAATACGCCATAGTGGCCGAATAGAGTTTACAATTTTGAATGTTAAAACGACTTGATTTCTGTGGGCAAAATTGTAGTTTATAAAGTTACAAAAGCTGTACTTGCGAAGTTTGAAACGAAGTTGACCTAAAACTTTTGGAATTTTTTTGATAAGCTGCTCTAATTACGGCATTAATAATTAAGTTACGTACAACGTCGAGTACAAAAGCACTTTTAATTCTGCCAATATTTTCGTCATGTCCCCTTCATTGGATTTGTGCTGATGTTTGTAACGCATAATAATATTGGTCCTATACCCACCTTAAAGTATACCAATCGGCTTAGAATCATTTTCTGAGTCGATATAGCTATGTTCGTCCGTCCATGTAAACATTGTCATCAAACTACAGGTCGCAATTTAGAAGATAATTCAATGAAATTTGGCACATGATCTTCTATTGTCCCAGGGACGAAGCCTGTTGAAAATGGTTAAAATCGGTCCATTATTTTACCTAGCCCCCATACAACTGTACTCCTGAATAGGGCTTGTAAACCTTGTAATCAAACTACAGGTCGCAATTTTGAAGATAATTCAATGAAATTTGGCAGATGATCTTCTATGGTACCGGAGACGAAGCCTACTGAAAATGGTTAACATCGGTCCATTATTTCACCTAGACCCCATACAACTGAACCCGACAAATAGGGATTTTAAGTTTATAATTATGTTTAATATACTCGCATCTCGACAAAAAGCTGCAAAACCAAGTTCTGTACTAGCCTTGATGGCTCTCATGAATTTTATAATTATAGCGTCTTATTTGGCCATAGCCCCTATACAAATCCCCCTTCAAAATTTGACTTAAATGTCCACAATTTTATTCAACAATAAATGGCTTAAGTATAATTCAAGGCAAGGTGCAATTCAACTTAAGAGCTTTATTATGAAAACTAAATCACATTTTATTTTTGTAACAGGTGTAGGGTATTATATGGTCGGCCTCGCCGGACTATAATTTCTTACTTGTTTTAACTGCTTTTGGAGTTTTTGGAGTTACATCACACGTTTCGTAGATCCATTTCTGCGTTTTGCTTTCCTTAAAAACAGTTTGCACGTGAGATTTTCATTACTACTACCAATCAATAAAAACCTCCACAGTCTTTGTTTCGTATTACAAAGATGCAAGTCAAGCTGAACGAATTTACTAATATGAAAGCACTTTTACTTTATTTATAAATCTGTGTTGCACAAATGTGCAGTAATTTTTACTGCAATATTACTTTGCAGATCAGAGTGTTTGCGAAAATTCTGACAAATTGTATAGTGTACTCATGTTTGAGTTTGAGTAATGACAAAATTCCTTTGAAAATGACTTTTGGATGTGAAAACTATCGAACATCTTTACAATAAATAAACGTGAATAATGACTATCCTTTCGTTGCATAATCGCAACTACTAGCTACAACTAGTAAACGATTCAGCGATGTAGAATTTTATATATACTGCAACAAAATAGAGGTTGGAAGACTCTGAATCACATACTTTATGCAATTAGTTTGTGACAAAGGAAAAAGGTTAATCAATCTTCTTTTAAGTCGCCGTTTTTTACTGCAATAAATTTTAGAAATCTGAGTGTTCCAAACGTTCCATTATGCGCACTTTGTTAATGTTTTATTCAAATTTGAACAACCCACTTTACTCTAAGAAATTAATCATTCTTTCAAATTCTGTATTTAATTGACATGGCCTTCATTAAATATCCTATAGGACACGTCATCAATGTATACTGGACACATTGGAAGGTTATACACAATCATCGGACGTGCCTGATCGTATACCAGATACAGAATATGTCGGAAACTTTGAAACGTTGATACCAGATAGAATGTCTTGGTCAAGCGGAGCATTAGAGCAAATACCAGTAGGAATCCGTTGTTACACGGATGGCTCTAAATTAGGGGACAAAGTGGGCCTGGGGTTCTATATTGAAGACCCAGAAACAGAAATATACCACCGTTTATCAAATCATAACACAAGCTTCCAGGCAGAAGTACGAGCAATAACGGAATGCGTAAATTGGATTAGAATAAATATGGCGCCCATAGCGCTTAATATATTTACCGATAGCCAGAAGCAATTAGGGCGATATCAGGCGATAGAACTAAATCTAAGACGGTATTGGATTGTAAGAAAGCTTTAAGTGAATATTCTCCCAGAGGTAAGGTTCACATCATGTGGGTACCAGCCCACTCGGGAGTAGTCGGTAACGAAAGGGCGAATGTAATAGCTTTAAAGGGAAGGGAGCTCGAGGCAGTTGACCTGACAAACGCGAAACCATTCGACGCAACAAAAGCTGAACTAAAAATATGGGTGAGTGAAACGGTGGGTAGAACCACGAAGATCCTATGGGGTGACCATGATGAGAGCAAGACAAAAAATCTCCTCAAAATGAGCAAGTCCGAAGTTAATATGATGGTACGTATTCTGAGTGGACACACAGGATTACGAGCACATCTATGCAAAATTGAACGTGCGGATTCAGACGAATGTAGAGCACAGTGAAACTCTGGAGCACTTTCTTTGCCACTACCAGGCATTCGTCGAAGTTAGATCCAAGTATCTTGGAAGTGATGTTATTCCGGAAATAACATTCCTGACAAACACTGATTGGAAGATTCTTTCAGATTCTGTACATCTTGGTCCATAATTGGCCTTCATTAAAGGTCCTATCCCGAAGATCACAATGATATTCTTATTAATATAAACGATTATCCGCATTTCCCATTTCATTATTCTGTTGTTGGGCGTAATAATAACAAAGATATATTTTTGTAGCAATTCCACGTATTTTCATTCAAATTAAAATACGTATTTATAGAAAAAATTAAAAGAATTCAACAATAGCGACATGAGTTTATATGGGTACAGTTGCCATAACAGTATGTGGTTAACTGTATAAAATTCATTTAAACAAATAGTGTTTCAGTGTTCTTCTTGCCTTTGTTACAATCGGACGTGTTGTTCATTATGTCGGAAGTAACTAAGATTATTTGCGCTAAATGTTTTATTTATATTGATAATGATCCTATAAGATGTATTATTTGCCATCGAATTTTTCATAATGATTGTGTGAATATAAATGATTTAAATGCTTTAAATATAATCAATAAATATAAAAACATTGTTTATAATTGCGATAATTGTTTATCATCTTCTTGTGGACTTGTTTCGACAGTATATATTTTGTCAAACGAAGTAAATAAGTTAAAGTCTATGGTCATTGAACTCGCAAATCAACTAAAATCAAATGTAAAAGAACCATTAAAGAGTGTAAATACAAACAATACTTCTCATAATAAAGATCTAAATAATTCAATAGCTGAATCCAATGAATTTGTTGCTACTGCAAGTGATCATCTTAAATCTTTTTCTCGAATTGAAGTTGTTGCTGCTGCTGGTAATGAGAGTGCTAATGCTCTTATGAATTCTTCAATTAGTGCAAATGCTGCCTATGCTAATTTAAGTTCTACTGATCCACGTTCATCTGTTCATACTGTCTCTTTATCTAATAACAACAATTTAAATTCTGTTGTGGAGTCTACTCTATCTGCTGTGGCTGATCTCAATACCGGTTTTACTCAATCTAGACTCTCTGATGATGCTACAATTGGGTCTCATCGTGGTGTTGTTGCTAGTGTAAATAATACACGAAAAGATAATTGCATTTCTCTCACTCCTGTTAATGACACATATCCAACTACATCTCATGCTGCTCTTATTAATAATCCAGTACAGAATATTTCTGAAAAGGTTAATGTTTTAAGTAAAAATAATAATAAACAAAAAGAATTGTTTTTGGTCAGAGTAATAACAATGAGCTAGATGTTATTGTTCGTAGACAATGGGTACATTTATCATCATTTAAACCTAGTGTTACTGAAGAGCAAATTAAGTCATATGTTGCTAAACACATCAATGTTAATGAAGAACACATTGCCTGCTTTAAGTTAGTTAAAAAAGATGCTAATTTGAATGAGATTAATAAGATTAATTTTAAACTGGGAATATCATCTACTTTTTATGAAAGACTATTTGATGCATCGATTTGGCCATCTGATATTAGAGTTCGGCCTTTTAAAAATTTTCTGAAAAAGCCGCCGGTTCAGCAAATAACATAGTAAAAAATACCCATAATCACAACTTGTTGCGTATTTACTACCAAAATGTTTCCGGGATGAGAAGTAAATCATCTCAAGTTCATTCTTTTACTTCTCAAATGGATTATGATGTCTATGTTATAGTTGAAACTTGGCTAAATGATAATTTTTATGATGGCGAATTTTTTGATTTGAATATTTATCAAGTATTTAGGAAAGATAGAGATGCTATTAAAACTGGTCTTAATAAAGGAGGTGGTATTATAATTATTGTAAAACGTTCTTTAGAATCTAAATTAATATGTTTATATGATAACGACTCAGTATTAGATCAAATGTGTATTTCTATTTCAGGTAATTCTAATAATAAAATTTATATTTGTGCTTCTTATATACCACCTAATAGTAGCGATTTACTATATGAAAAACATGCTAATAATGTAACTAATTTATATGACTCTAATTTTCTTGAGGCAGAATTCTGTGTTCTAGGAGATTTTAATCTATGTAAATTAATTTGGTCTCATATTCCTGGTGATGATTCTTTGTTTTTACCAGGAAATGTCAATGGCTTACATGAAATTAATTTAGTTGACTCATTTTTTAGTCTGAATTTAAGACAAGTCAATACTTTTCCTAATAAGTTGAATAGATTATTAGACTTGGTTTTTGTCTCTAATGAACTTAATTGTACGGTAACTGAATGCGCTACATCACTTTGTAAGTCTGATATGCATCACAATCCATTAAATATTGTGTTAGATTTTTATGCATACAATAATGCCAAATTTACAGATACAATTTCTTATAATTTTAAAAATTGTAATTATGATCAAATCAGTTATGCAATTAATTCCATAGATTGGAACAACCTATTTTTTTATAAATCATTAAATGAATCATATGAAATTTTTCTTCAGAAAATTTCAGAATTATTTTCTTTATATGTACCTAAAGCAAATCCTAGGGTTTATAAACTACCATGGTATACCAAGGGATTGAAAAAATTAAAAAATTTAAGAAATAAATTTTATAGGAAGTATAAAATTAGTAAAAATCCTGAACATCTTAGGTTGTATAAACATTATTTAAGAGAATTTAATTTCCTTAACAGATATTTATATAATCAATATGTGCTTGGATTTGAAGATGTTATTAATACTAATCCAAAATCATTTTGGACGTTCATTAATTCTAAACGAGGTAAATCCACTATACCTTCATTGGTCTTTTATAAAGACAACATTTCTAATTCGCCCACTCAATCTGCAAATCTTTTTGCACAGTATTTTGAATCTAATTTTGCTTTACCATCTACAAACTTTGATACATCCATTTTGAATAATATTCGTAGTGCAGGCCAATTTTCTGACGTTCAATTGTCTATAACTGATATAATAAATGCTATTTCTAATCTCAAAAATTCACTTGGCTGTGATCTAGATGGATTATGCGCTTACTTTGTAAAAAATTGTTGTTATTCTATCTGTGTTCCTTTGCAATTGATTTTTAATAAATCATTAAAAGAAGGATTGTTTTTAGATACATGGAAACTTTCATCAGTTACACCTATATTTAAATCTGGCAATAAATGTAATGTTGAAAATTATAGGCCAATTTCCAAACTTTCTACTGTTTCAAAAATATTTAAACATTCCTTAAGTAAGGAAAATGTCATTTTTTGTTGAACCTATTGTAATTGAGGAGCAACATGGTTTTTTACGGGGTCGGTCAACGACAACTAATTTGGCAGTTTTTAGTCATTACTGTATTTCAAATTTTGAATTAAGATATCAGGTTGACACTATTTATACTGACTATTCAAAAGCTTTTGATAAAATATCTCATAATATATTGCTTGCAAAATTGGATAAAATTGGTTTTCATTCAAAGTTTTTAGATTGGCTTAGTTCTTACTTACATAAACGAGAATGTTATGTACAAGTAGATGATTGTTTTTCTATTCCTTATGTGGCTACATCTGGTGTTCCTCAAGGGAGTGTGTTAGGACCATTTCTATTTTGTCTTTTCATGAATGATATTAATATATGCTTCAAAAACTGTAATTTTTTACTTTACGCAGATGATGTTAAGATATTTCATCGAGTTAGAGATACTCAAGATGCAATACTTTTGCAAAATAATTTAAATGAATTAGTTTCTTGGTCCGATCGTAATAAATTACAATTTAACATTGATAAGTGCTGTTATATATCTTTCCATAAAGTGAAACATACAATTTATTATACCCTCCACCACCATCAGTGGTGATAGAGGGTATATATAACTTTGTCATTCCGTGTGTAACACCAAGAAATATTCATCTGAGACCCAACAAAGTATATATATTCTGGGTCCTTATCAAATTCTGAGTCGATTTAGCTATGTCCGTCTGTCTGTCCGTCTGTCCGTCTGTCCGTCTGTCTGCCTAAAACACGCTCACGTTAAAACTAAGCAAAGGAAGTACACCAAATTCACCGAAAATATTCATTGTTGTCCTAAGCAGTTTGGTATTGAAAATGAGCAAAATCGGTTCATACCGGGAAAAGTTATGAATCAAAATTTAAAACAACCTCGAAAAAAATAAGCATTTTTTACACATTCGGATGCAATTTTCTCGAAAACTATGCAAGATAAATTCATGAAAATCACCATACATAAGTTTCTATACGAGAACTTGATCCCTGCTGAAAATTGCTAGAATTGGTCCACAATTTCATATACCTCCCATACAAAAGTACATATTCCCGGAAAATGGGTTTTTTGTTAATAACTTCCGTCACAATGTCGATATTTTCACAAAATTTCACAAATTAAAATCCTATGTCAATAGAATTCATTCAGAGAAACAATTTTCTGGATCGGTCCATAATTGGACATAGCTCCCATACAAGGTCCCCTCCCGAAAATCACTTAAACGCGCATAACGCATTACTTAATTAAGATATCCATATAAAATTCGGTACAAGAATTGCTTATCTTTACAGAAATATTACTGAGAAATTTTTTTCCGATCGGTCCATAATTGGTCATAGCTCCCATACAAGGTCCCCTCCCGAAAATCACTTAAACGCGTATAACTCATTACTTAATTAAGATATCCATATAAGATTTGGTACAAGTATTGCCTATCTATACAGAAATATTACTGAGAAATTTTTTTCCGATCGGTCCATAATTGCTCATAGCTCCCATACAAGGTCCCCTCCCGAAAATCACTTAAACGCGTATAACTCATTACTTAATTAAGATATCCATATAAAATTTGGTACAAGTATTGCTTATCTGTACAGAAATATTACTGAGAAATTTTTTTCCGATCGGTCCATAATTGGTCATAGCTCCCATACAAGGTCCCCTCCCGAAATTCACTTAAACGCACATAACTCATTACAAAATAAAGATATCCATATAAAATTTGGTAGAAGTATTGCCCGTATGCACAAAAATATTACTGTGAAATTTTTTTCCGATGGGTCCATAATTGGTCATAGCTCCTATACAAGGTCCCCTCCCGAAAATCACTTAAAACCACATAACTCATTAGTAAATGAACACATCCATATAAAATTTGGTACAAGTATTGCTCTTATATACAGAAATATTACTATGAAAGTTTTCTTGGATCGGTCCATAATTGGTCATAGCTCCCATACAAGGTCCCCTCCCGAAAATCACTTAAACGCGCATAACTCATTTCTAAAGTAAGATATCTATATACAATTTGGTACAAGTACTGTTGTATGACTGAGAAATATTACTGAAAAATTTTTTTCCGATCGGTCCATAACTGGTCGTGGGTCCCATACAAGGTCCCCTCCCGAAAATCACTTAAAACCACATAACTCATTACGATTATTTTGTATTTCGCGGAATAATTAGTTTCCTTCAAAATTTTAATTAAAAATAAAAACTAAGAAGTACTAAAGCCCTCCCGCCACGTCACGGCTTATTCCATGGGAGGGTAAATATGATATTTCACATATTCAAAGTCTGATGAGGAAAAAGTTAGTATTTATATTATTATAAACTAAGTCCAATTATAATGAGCATAACTACTCATATTGTTATTTTAATATTAAATTAATTTTTGGAATATATACCACTATATGGCAATTAATATACCGTCATGATGACTATAAATTGTTGGATACATTTTTACATTTACATGGTTCAATGGTATATTTGAAAAAACCCAATCAATCTGTGTTCCATGTTTTGTGGTTGCAGTTGTCGGTTTTAGGTGCGATACGAGTCCTCTTTGTGTCAATGTTCTCTCAGTAATACTATTTGGATCCGTTTTGCGACACTTATTAAAATCTCCTACAATAAGGATTTTGTCAATTTCTGTTGTAATATGTGTCTGCAATTGATCGATAGCTCGCTTCAAGAATAATCTAAAGAGGCCTTCAGCAAACGAGGGGCTCCTATATAAATTAATTATGTAATTGTTGTGATACCGGAAGGCTATGTATTGAAATGAGTATCCAAGAACATGATCCTCTTTAAATAATAAGTTTACGTTAGATATTTTATCAGTTTTTACATAAACTGATATCCCTTTCTTATTTCGGGACCTCTCTTCATGTTCAGCATTAAAACAGTCTAATTTGCTTAGCAATGAATATCCTTCCAATGATTGAATTTCTTCCGGAAATGTCCAAGTTTCTACTAAACATAAAATATCTGCTTCCATTATTGTGGGATCAGAAGATATATCCTTATGGTGTGCATTAAAGCTTTGAATATTTTGATAAAATAATTTTAGATTATATTCATCATCATTTACAAAGTTATGCTGAAGAGTAAGTGCTCGTTCTAATTGTAGTCGCTCTAACTCAATTTTTACTGGATCTGTCGTTTCAAATGGTTTTGGAGGAATAAAATTCCCTACAATATACAATCCAGAAATACTGGTAGCTCTACTACACGCTACATATAATGCAGCCCTGCTCATTCGGTTACGAGTATGAACAACCACTTTTGAATATGTTGCACCTTGGCTTTTATGGATAGTAATTCCTTCCGCTAAAACCAATGGAAATTGCTTTCGCTCAATTGAAATTTGTTCATTGCGCCTGAATTGGAAACTACGAACACATTTTTCAATAGGTGTCCAAAGTGATTCAGTTGGATGTGGTTTTGTCCTTCTTGCTTCCATACCTACATTTTCATCGGGGAATAGCATCCAAAGTGTAATAGGTTTGTGTGTTTCTTTATGGAACTCTATTTCCATTAAAATGCCGGTAGCTCCGTTAACAAGACCATCGCTTGTATTAATATTAATGGTCATCATGTATTTAGCGGAACATTTTAATTTTAGCTCTGTACACAATCCTTGTGTTTCCGATGTTTTCATTTTAATAACCACGTTTCTAATACGAGCTTTTTCCTCCGACGACAAAGATTCCGTTTTAATTAAATCAAAAGCTCTTGATTCATATTCCTCTTTTAAAATTTGGCCTAATTTTAATTCGTTGAATTGATCAGCCTCCAAATTTGACCAAAATAAGTGAATAGCTTCACTGGGAAATACAAAATTAGAATCTACAATTCTTGATTTTATTAGGCGCACTTCTTCGTCACTCATTTCACCCCTTGACATTGAATTCAAAGCTTCGGCAAATTTTCGATCTTCCCTTTGCCTCATAATTTCAGTGAGTTCATAAAATTTAAATTGGTTCCAAAGTAGATCTCCAACAATAACTCCATAAGGATTTGATGAGTTCGAGCTGAATATCCATTTGTCCCCAACAGGTGGTAGTTGTTTTAAATCTCCAAAAACTAAAATGGAAATTCCACCAAATCGCAATGTACTTTTGAAAATTTGCTTTAGTCGAGCATCAATATATCCCAACATTCTTGCTCCAACCATTGAAATTTCATCAATAATCAATAATTTCAAATCCAAAAGTAATGATGAGAGCGAATTAACTTTATCATTACTAAGTGGACGGATTTCTCCTGAGTACTGGTTAACTGGCAACGAAAATAACGAATGAAGAGTCGCTCCACCAATTCCAAAAGCAGCTTTCCCAGTAGGAGCACTTAGTATTACTTTGGGTAAATCAGGATTAGAGCCGGGAATAGAGTTAAATCTATTAGAAATTGATTGGTAAATAGTTTTTATCAATCTACTCTTTCCAACACCAGCTCCACCTCCGACATACTCACAAAACTTTACGTTCTGTACAACATTTAGTAATACATGATGTAGATATTTACGTTGCTTTGTGTTTAATGTCCTTACAGAAGACAATAGACTATCAGTACTTATTAAAGGTTGGAGTCTTATTAGTCGAACGATATCATTGCTCTCATCAGCGTTGATATAATCATCATTAATGTCAATAACATTTATATTTGCATCTAATTCAGGAACAGCTAGGGCTCTAAATTCGTCATCTAGCAGTTGGGTTACAGCTCTATTCTCTTCCAGGTTATCATCATCTACTATGTTTTCATTATGAATTTGTTGAAGAATTTCTTCGAGCTCTCCTTCTTTATATTTTTCAAAAACTGAGCGATTTCTTTCGATAACATCCTTAAGAACTCTGCAAGTTTCTTCGTTATCTTTATCCAAAATATCCTCCTTTTCATTTCTCCAAGGCATATATAACATTACCAATGCACGAAAATAATTTTCCCTGCTTTGATCAGCATTAAATGAGGGAAATCGTATTATTGCGGGGCTTTCTTTTTTATAGATATAACCAGACCCATCTCTAAGCTTAATGTAATTTTCATTTCCATCAGTATTATCATCATTGAAATCATTATTTTCATTGTAGTCATCTTCTTCTTCTTCTTGATGGCGTCGATTTCTTGATGGCCTTGATTTTGAAAACTTATAATAAGCCGCGAAATGAGCAAGACAATAATCTTCCATTTCGTTGGGACGTGCAATATAATGGTCAAAGAGATTTTTTTGAAAAACGTCTGTGGATTCTCCAGGAATATTTTCCAATTCTCTCCTAGACTTTAATATTCTAACACGTTTGTCCGGATGTAATGTATTAATATACACTTCGGAGCTACTACATTGTGAAAGATGCATTCCCAAAATATTGTACGATGCTTCTTGGCCGGAAACTTCTGAAGCAGAAATAAATTTGTTGCCAATATGTTGAAGTCGCTGCTTAACCGTAAAATTCCCAGACCTTATTTCGTCCATTGCCTCATTTAATAATCTCGAAACTCCTCTGTGCGACTTATTAATGTAATTAACAATATAAGATACACACGCATAGGCATCCAATATAAATTGTATATCTATATTAGCTCTTTGCATTGCTAAAATATTAGGATTGAAGGCATTAATTGAGCGATCTTTGAAAGATCTCTTTAGAAATATTTGGGGTTTTTTTAGTGATGATCTGATAGCTAAAATATAATCTTCAACATTTAAATTTATTCTGTTGTCATTTAAAAATTGTTCAAATGTTTGTAGATCATTTACCTCCGCCTCTGATAATTTGGCATTAAGAAGAATTTTAATTTTATTAAAATTGTCTTTATGTGTTTTCAATTCCATTTCATCTATGTTTTCAGGAAGTGGTAAAAGTATCTTCGTTTCAGACATAGGTGGATATGGTATATTAAATCTGCAAACTGATTGACCTCTTATCTCTCTTTGACAACTTCTGCTATGGTGATGCTCCTGGAATTGAATGTAAGGTGAAACTTCAGGTATATTCGAATCTGTTGAAATATATTTATCAATAAAGCTTACAACGGATGGAAAAGTATTTTCATCTGCCAAATTAACCGATGGTGCGTTTTGAAGCCAATATATCCCATGAACGTGTGGTGATCCTCTTTGCTGAAACTCAATCCTCCAATAAAATTTAATAACTTTATGGTCCCCAAAAACTCCACCGTTAGCTTTGAAGTGTTTAAAAAGATGGCGAATTCTTTGATCAAAATAACGAGAACATGTTATGGGATCTGTGCGGATAAGGTTGTATTTTTGTTGAGTGGTATAAAGCATAGCCTCTTCTTCGGTAATGTCTTTGCCTTCGACTACTTTTGCCAAAATTACTAATAACTCAGGCCAATGAGATTCTGCTGCGGAAAGTGTTATAAAAAAGGTTGGAAGTCCAAATTGTCGAATCATTGCCATTACTTTCCTTTTCTCTCCTTCCCAATGAGCTGGAGAAGACCTAATACCTTTAAGTATATGGTATCCTTCGTCGTGTTGTACCAGGTTATGTATGTAGTTATCGTCCAACATATCCCTGGCTGTGTGACGATTGGATCCAACCTTTTTGCGTAAACATGTTGAGATACTATTCTTAATTTTATATAATTCTAGTTTTTTGTAAGAATATAGTACCTTATCAACTCGAGCGCATCTCCTGTCATAGCGACGAATTTCAGACCTTATAACTTTGGCCACTGAAGCTTCACACACTCTTTTAATACCACAATATATAGTTGGAAATGATAACTCTTCGGCATCTTCATCCATGAGCATATCTAGTGGTCGCTTTCCTTCACCTGGAGCAATAGAAATTCTGCTTAATGGAATATTTTCCATGGGAATATTATCCAGCAGTGTTTCTTGAGGATTACATTCTTCAACTACATCTATTTCATTATTTGCACCTGTTAAATTTTGCACTAGTTCCCGATCTTCTATATTTGCTAAAAATTGAACTTCTTCAGATAATCCCACATTTTGTAACCATTCTTCAGCTATGGAAATTTTGTGTTTTTGATACAATTCTGTATTTACTAAATAACGAATTGCTTCAAAAACTTTGGCGGGACGAATTGTTTCCGTCATAAAGCTATGATTATACTGCAATCGACGTTTTAGGTGAACCTGTATAACTTCCGTTTGATCAAATGTTCTCGGAAGGACATTTACTATACTGTCGACTTGAATAGGGACATTAACAACTGCGCCTCTGACAGCACACTGACGATTATATCCCAATGAAACGATTCTCATAAATGGGATTCTGGGTGCCACAAACCTTTCTTCCAAAGCGGTTAAGTTTTTTAATTGATCGGGAATTTCTGGAAATTGCAAACCGTTGCTTAAGCATATAGTGGGAACTTTTCCCCCCTTCACTATTTTGACGCATGTGTTGCAAAATTTATAGTTATTGTTTTCAGACGGAAATATTTCCGACAAGAAAAATACCTGTCGTAGGTTAATATAATTTAAAATGTTAAGGGAACTTACCTGATTCTGGAACCACAATCCTCCACAGCAAACGCACACCTCTGTCGGCCCTTTTTTCACGTTATTGTTAAATTCTGCTAGCATTCTGCTCGTATGACGATGAACATCTGCTGATAATATTTCCATTCTTGATTCTGGTGAAAGACGTTGTCTACTTTCCCTATTTCTCCGCGCCTGCCTTTCATTCTGAATTGTTCGATTTACAGGATTCATACGGTGTAATCTTACTCGAACATTTCGCATTTGATTAGAGACTTCCATACTAATTTGCGATAACATCCTTGATTCTCGCCTAGTAATAGTATTACGTCTCTGTTCTGCAGCGCGTAAAATGGGATTAGATCTTCTGGAAGTATGTGCGATGGCGTCCCTTTCCCGTTCCTTTTGGCGAAAAGCTGGTATTTTTCGATGTTGTGAATGTGCAATTGCATCTCGTGTACGTTCCATTTCTCGAAACTCTTGATTTTCCCTATGAATAGAATGTTCCATTGTATTCCTCTGCTGCTCCGTGGTTCGATACGTTGCATCCATGCGACGAGAAGAATGTGCAATCGCATCCCGTACACGTTCCACTTCACGATACTCTTCATTTTCCCGGTGTATAGCATGTTCCAATGTATTTCTCTGTTGCTCTATGGTATGAAAAGTGGGATCCATTCGACGAGAAGAATGTGCAATCGCATCCCGTACACGTTCTACTTCACGATACTCTTCATTTTCCCGGTGTATAGCATGTTCCAATGTATTTCTCTGTTGCTCTATGGTATGATAAGTGGGATCCATTCGACGAGAAGAATGTGCAATCGCATCCCGTACACGTTCTACTTCACGATACTCTTCATTTTCCCGGTGTATAGCATGTTCCAATGTATTTCTCTGTTGCTCTATGGTATGATAAGTGGGATCCATTCGACGAGAAGAATGTGCAATCGCATCCCGTACACGTTCCATTTCACGATACTGTTCATTTTCCCGGTGCATAGCATGTTCCAATGTATTTCTCTGTTGCTCTACTATATGATAAGTCGGATCCATGCGACGAGAAGAATGTGCAACTGCATCACGCACCCGCTCCATTTCACGATATTGTTCATTTTCCCGGTGAATAGAATGCTCTAAAGTATTTCTCTGCTGCTCCAATACATGATAAGTTGGATCCATGCGTCGGGAAGAATGCTCTTGAGAATCTCGTTCCCGTTCACTATTCCTATAGGATGATCCTGACCTTCTTAATGATCTTAAAATGCGGTCCCTTTGTCGTTCATTTTGACGATATTCCTCGTTTTGTCGCAATATAGCTCTCCTTTGAGATGTTCTCAGATTGTGGCTTTCTCTATTCCTTTCATAATAGTTGCTAACAGCCTCGCGTGCACGTTGTCTACGTTGTTCAGAAGACTGTTTTCGTAGTTTCGGCATATTTATTAATATAATGCTAAAAGAGATAATTAAATATAAATTAAAAATCAGTTTTAATATTACAGCGGATTATAAATGATTTGAAACGATGAAATAAATATGTACTTACCAATTTATATTGTAAATGGGTTATTTGTTTTTGTATATATTTAAAGTTTGCTCAAAATTCTTTTAAGTAATTTATCACTTGTTGTTATCTCGAAATTATATTTTCGACTAATCCGTTATATAATTTCGCATTTTCTTAAATACAAATGCAATGAAAATGTAGAAGTTACATTTTACAGGTAAAACTAATTATATCTTACCTAAATCTAAATAGACAAATTACCTGAATTTGACGCTACAGCCCGAAGGTCATTTAACGTTTAACAGGTAGGTCTTATTTAAATTTGCAATAGTTTTTATTACTTTTAATATACCTTAGGTATGGTTCTATATATGTACCTTAAGTAGGTAATTACCTCTCAAAAGGGACCAAAATAATAAAATAGTGTGTATTTTTCTATTGTATGTAGGTATGTGAAATGTGGTGGAGGGTATCTAAGATTCGGCACTGCCGAATATAGCACTCTAACTTGTTTTAATTATTATATGCAGACCACGTTACTTCACCAAGTTACTAATATAATGGACTTAGGTGTTTTATTTGATGATAAATTAACTTTTATCAATCATCTCAATTATATTATTCCTAAATCATATTCACTTCTTGCATTTGTTAGAAGAAATAGTGTTGATTTCAATAACCAATTTACTCTCAAAGTATTATATTTTTCATTTGTTAGATCCGTTCTTGAGTATGCCTCTGTTATTTGGAGCCCATGTTATTGGGTCCATGTAAATCGCTTGGAAAGAGTTCAGAGAAAATTTACTAAATTTGCTCTTTCCCTAAACATGGTAAACTACAATCCTTCAATTTGCTATACTATTCGTTGTAATCTATTAGGTATAAAATCACTTGAGTCTAGAAGGTCATTCCAATCTATCATGTTTTTATTTGATTTATTAAACTACAACATAATATGTCCTGATTTATTGTCATATGTCAACATAAATGTTCCATCAAGATCATTGAGATTTCATGATTATTTTTATATTGGTTTACATAGAACTAATTACTCTTTAAATGAGCCATTAACTAGAGCACAGAATTTATTTAATAATTTAAATGAAAATAGTGTTTTAGACTTTTGTTATTCTAAAGAAAAGTTCAAGTTATTTTTAATAAATTTATTATAATTAATTTTAAGCGAATAGTCTGTAAGGATATTTTGTAAATCCTAAGACTGTTATAAAATAAATAAATAAATAAATAAATAAATAAAGAAATAGTGGTACAAGAAAAATACGACCGTTTTCGATGACAGTTGAACACCCACTCCTTTGTGAAACCAACATAACATTATGCATATTACATTTCGGAGAATGGTAAAATGGAAGAAAACTTGACATTTCATTTATACCATGACAATATGTGACATATCAAAAATAAAAGAAGTGCCTGTCAAGAAGGTTGTAAGGAGTCTAAAGTGTAAATCTTTTGAAATGAAATATGTCACATTTAAGATTTTTATTTTTTGACATTTGTCGGTAGATGCGAATTTAAAAAGATTGGTTAGGTTTTTATTCCCTCGAACATGTTTTTAATTCATCTCTCGTTGTGTAAAACATTTATTTAATTGTAAGATTAATTTATTCAAGTTAATTTTCCTTTTAAGCAACTACTTGATTTCCGATTGTTTTCGGGTTGTCTGTTACCCATATTATTTAGCTATGGCTCCCTTAAAGTCCAATATATCTTATCACCTGATAAATCCCTAATTTTCTTTTGGCTGTAGCAAAATAAGATTACCTATGTTGGCGTTATAATCCATAACGCCATATAATCCATTTTATATGGTGACTACTTAGGTTTGGAAGCTGGTGTTAGAGCCATCCATGTAGCAATAGTTTTCTATCGGTATTTACTTCAATGTTCCCCTTAAGCATGATCTTCTATTTGGGATAAGTCTCCTACAGTTTTCTAAAATTTTTGCCTCCGATAGTTTGCCCAGTATACATCGATGATATGTCCTTTGGTCAATTCGCCAAATAAAGGAACCGTTCTACTGTAAATGCCACTTCAGATCTAATATAAAACTTAATATTCCTAGTCCTTTTGTATCCTTGAAATGTGTTTGCTGATCTTCCTGTTGTGTATTTGTCTTTTTGTTTAAAGGTACCCACTAGATTATTGAAGCGTTAGACGTGTACATAACAGATATTTCTTCTTGCCTCGGTTAGGGTCTTCAGGCGTATATTAAACGTAGTTACCCAGAGTAAAGGCGACAATGTCCCATTAATATATGTATACCTCTAGCAAATAAAATTGGTTATCGAAAGATTTAGTTATATAGTGTACTAAATCATTCCATTCGGTTTACTTTTAGTTCAGACCATTGCCCGATATTGCACAAATTCACATGTTAAATGCTGTTAAATTGAGGATATGACAGCGATGATGTAATCATAAATTTTATGAAATGCAACAAAGACGGAGCGTGAAAGCGTAGACAATTCGTTAGGAAATCTTTTATTTTATTATCATTCCATGTACTACTAGCACATTATTTAAAAACCAAACACCACTAACAGCAATAAGGAGACAAGCACAATGAGAAGGCAAAGAAAAATACTCTGAAGTACGCTATTACCATTATTGCCATTGCAGAACAGCGTTAAAGGAAAAGGAATTTCCATTGAGGTACCACCAAAAAACATAAAGTATAAAAGTATAGTAAGAAAACAGAAACTAGACCAACCAACATCTTCTTTCAAATCAACTGAAGTGCACAAGCACTTATGTTGATATTTTAAAACAAAAACACTCCACACAACATGTTCTGGGAAGAGAAAAAGTGCTGTGTTTTATAACAGATAGTTAACAGATTTAGATTGAAGTAAATGCCATAATGCTACGCATATTAATGTCGCCTACACCACAGAATTTGCCAGTGGCAAGTTATGCATCATATGGGTACTAAAGCTCTCCGTGATAATACACAAATGTAATTTCAATAAGGAGAAAGGAACTTGGGGATGTTACTCTCACGAATGCTTAACCACTTAACTTATAAGGGACCAAATTAACATCATGGACGACAGAATCTCATAAGGCCACTTGGCATAACGGTGGATAGGGCCACTACAATAACTTCAAGGTTAGTATGAGGAAATGTATTCTGAATCTACACATATGTTTACGGGCACAACTACACATAATTTGACAAAGTTTTCTTCGAAATTAGATCCAAATATCTTGGAAGCAATATAATTACACATATTACATCCCTCAATAACTCAGTAATAGTGATTGAAAAGTTTAAAGGAACGGAATTTCCAAGATTGTACAATAACCTTTTTCATACATTGCTAAATAAAGTTTTTGCTCCATAATTTTCCATTAAAAAGAGAGTACTACAGGACAAATACATGTATGTAGGCTCCACACTTTATTCGCAACTTACTTTCCACTTTTTCAGAAATGAATTCACTTTAATTTATTTAGTAGGTTAATTCATGAATATTTATTAAATATTTTTGTAATTAAATAAAACTTATGTCTAGGGGTAATTATAACAAAAAAAATACACTTCTTTCACAACTTAAATATTTGGCCAACTTAAACAACTTTTCTTCGACGACTGCCACAGACAACTTCAACTTGACAACTTACACTAAAAATATTCTTCACTCGACTACTCATTGTGCGAGCAGCAACATTATCAACTATCGGTCTCTGTCTAATAAAAGTCAACTCAATTCTCATCTATTTAACCCTTTTCGATCTCAAAGTCCGTTCAGGCTCAGATCCCACAATCGGCCCACCTGACAATGTATTCGACCCGAATACCGGAGACCAACGTTTCATGTATTCAGCCACAGTGTTTGTCCTTTTAGGGCCCTCGACTTCACCGACCTTTTCCACTTCATACCTTCCATGCTTCAACTTTCTAATAACCTTATACGGTCCAAGATACTTGTCCCTCAATTTCATACCAACACCATATTGGGTGCGTTTTATAGCCACGAGGTCATTTACTTCGTAAATGTCCTCATTTCTACGGTTTCCATTGAAAGACTTTCTATTCTCATTCTGAATCTTTGCGATATTCTCCTTAGCCTGTTCCCTAATTTCATTTCTTTCCTGGATCACATCCTCAATAGCCTGAGATTCTAAAATCTCCCTAATATCAGTAAAATCGGACAACCTCATATCACAACCTACTAGAATCTTAAAAGGTGAAAAACGCGTAGATCTTGGTGTGGAATTGTTGATATATTGTTGTACTCTATCAACATGTTTATACCATTGGTTCGGACTTTCCCTGCTCAACTTTGCCAACATAGGCACCAGAATGCGATGCATCCTTTCTACTTGTCCATTTCCTCTTGGGACTCCAGTTGCTATCAGCAGATGTTGGATACCCTGATCACTGCAATATTCTCCAAATGCTTTGGACGTAAATGCTGCACCTCTATCCGAAATTATCCGTTTCGGATTACCAAATATTGCCGCTTGTTTCTCGAGTCGGTTAATTACTGCCTCCGCTCCTGTATCCTTAGTGGGATATAACCATACAAACTTTGTAAAACCATCCACCACCACTAGTATATGATTATACTGTTTGCTTGTAGCCGTCATTGGTCCTACATGGTCTATGTGGTAAGTACACAAAGGCTGATCTTCCTTCTCTATAGGCGAAAGTAAACCCTCCTTTTTACCAGATTTAGAATTAATCATCAAGCATTCTACACAACCTGCAATAATTCTAGGAACTTTTGCTCCAAGATCCGGGATATAAAAGTACTTTTCAACATATTCCTGCGTCTTCTTGTTACTGAAATGTCCCTTCCTATGCGCTATCATTACTATTTTATCTTCCATTTGTGTCGGTACAACCAATAATTCCTTAGCTGGGTCCTTGAATAATATATCATGATGGATATAATAGTCCTCGTATGGGTTGACTTCAAGTATCTTCCTTATTGCTTTCACATAATTATCACTCATCTGGGCTTCTTTCAGACGATGACGTAGAGAGTCTTCAATTAGTAAACACGATATTCTACTCAATGCGTCAACATGTCGCATCTTCGTACCAGCCCTGTGCTCAATTTCGTAGTCGAAATCCTGTAACATCATTGCCCATCTTGAAACACGTAACGGTACCTCTGCCTTCTTCATTGTCATTGCAAAAGCATTACAATCAGTCACGATTTTAAATCTTCTACCCATCAAGTACACCCTCCACTTTTTAAGAGCTTCTATTATCGCCAACACTTCCAATTCATAGGAGTGGTATTTCTCCTCAGCTGGCGACGTCTTTCTACTCATATATTGTACCGGATGTAGACATTGATCTTCCGAATCCTTCTGCATGAGTACAGCACCATAACCAAACTTGCTAGCATCAGTGTGAACTTCTGTGATGGCGTTAATGTTGAACAATTTAAGAACAGGATCGTTGGTTAATGCCAATTTCAACTGTTGAAATGACGACACCACTTCATCATCCATACGGAACGCATTCTGTTTTCTTAGCAAATCACTCAACGGTTTAGCAATTGTAGCATATCCGTCCACGAATCTTCTAAAATAGGATGTTAATCCTAAAAATCTCTGTAAGGACTTCTTATCATGTGGTAACGGAAAATTCTCTATTGCCATGGTTTTCTCCCTAGATGGGCGAATGGTACCCTTTTCGACTATATAGCCAAGAAAATTTACCTTTGTCTGTAGAAACTGACATTTCTTCCATCTGACGTGAAGACCATTTTCTTCAGCAACTTTCAACACTAACATTAATTTCTCCAGACCTTCCTCCTCATCCTTTGATGGTATTATAACATCATCCATATAAACGACAGCGACACCTTTATTAATCAAATCCCTAAAGATAGCATTTATAAATCTACAGAAAACCGCTGGTGAATTCGAGATTCCGAAGGGGACAAACATAAACTCATACTGACCGTTCTGAGTTACAAACGAAGTATATTTAGAGGAATCGGGATCCATCGGTACATGAAAAAATCCATCTTTCAAATCAAGGGTCGTATAAACGTTAGCCTTCTGTAACCTTTCCAACACATCGTCAATTAAAACCATAGGAAAGTTATCGCGAATAATTTTCTCATTCAATTTCCGGTAATCACAACATAAACGCTTCGTTCCATCCTTTTTAGGAACTAGTACAACTGGCGACGAATATTCCGAAGTGCTGTGTCTAATAATGCCCTTATCTAACTATTCCGAGATTTGATGATCTATCGTTTGTTGGTCTTGATAAGAAACTCTTCTTGGCCTTTGAGCAACGGGTATATCGTCCTTAACTATAATCTTCATGGAAACTGGTGTATCCTTCCTCTTTATAGGCTTATAGTGTTTTATCATTTCCAACACTTTGTCCTTTGATTCTCCATCGATATGTTCCAAATCAACCATAGGTATTATCTCCTCCTCAAAATTCATACAAAGGTTTCCAAATTCAACCATAAATACATCATTCATATCTACTTTAACTTCACACTCATTAGATACCTTTGCAATAAACTTTACGCCTTCCTCACTAACCACGATATCGACAAAACCTAATATGCTGTTGCCTAAAATAGTTGGATATTGGATGTCATCAACGCCGACAACATAAAATCTGAGATCATCAATTCTAATATCATCGACAATAACCTTGGCCTCGAAATATCCTTGTGTATAAAATACACCTGACCCTGCACCCCTTAAACGTCGTTGTTCCACTTTCAAATTAAACATTTCGGCCAACTTATCATAGACATCGCAGCGCATAATGCACATATTACAACCTGTATCTATCAATGCGCACAATTCTAAACCTCCTACTTCAATTTTCTTAAATTTCAGACCTGGTTCAAACGGTTCCTTATTGTATGCAATCATATTAACGTTGTCCGCTTCCTGCTTTATCGCCGATTTCCTGCCCTTACATTCAAATGCTCGGTGACCAAAACCGTTGCATTTAAAGCACTTAAATTGTGTCTCCGCACAATCTTTCGCCAAATGGTCCGACTTACCACATTTAAAACAATTTCGTTTCTTATCCTCAACTTTACCCTCAGATTTATCCACTTTACTGCTAGTTGGACCTGTACGTCTCCCATCATTCGATCTAGGGCGAGTCTTTTCATAAATTTTGATCTGCTCCTTCATTTCGGCAACCGTCCTAGCCTGATAAAGAACAGACTTGTTCATTCTAGAGTCCGGAATTCCCTCAATGAAATAATCTAGTAAACTAGGTACATCAAGATTCACCGGTTTTCCTATTTCCATTAAAGTATATAAATATTCCCTAAAAGTCTCATTCTCCTTTTTTCGGCGACTGCGTAAAAGTTTGTGGACTTCAATCGATGAAAGGCTTTCCCCAAATTCCGATATGAGCGCCTGTTTTAACGATCTCCAATCTTTCAGGCCTGTCTGACTACGTATAAATAATTTGGCGGCTCCCTTCAACAATTGTTTACCGTAAATAAATTTTTGAATAGAATTCCAACCTACCGTTTCCGCATTTTCCTCAAATTCATTTACCCATTGTCTTACATCTAGCGAGTCGGTTCCGCTAAAAATCGACAAACTGTCGGCTATATCTTTCAATGTAAAAACTGGTCCAGTAGAACGAGATACCGGCACATCGAGATCCTCATATTCGGACTGTTCCGACACATTATCAACATTGGCTTGAAGGCCTAAGTGTTCAATGAGCCTGTCCTGTAAAACTTTTTTCAGTCCTGTATTATCTAAACCTAATTCAGTCAACTTATTGCGTAAGTCAGCTACACTCAACGTCATAATGCTATTCAAGTCCATCTTTAAATCTGTGTGCAGTTGCCTTACAATATTTCAAATAAAGTTAATTTAAATTTAATTAATAATTATAAAATAAATTTATCATTCAATAACAAACAACCTTAAATTAATACAATAATTCTTAAACTTCAATCCTTAAAATTATCCTCAATTTCCAAATTCAGTTTCCAACTTTAATTAACAATATTAAATTTTCAAAACTCTGATTCAATTACCAATATAATTTCCAACTCTGATTTTCAACTAAAAATTTTAAATTCCAATTCATCACTTTAATTTCCAATTTTGATCACAACTTTCAGATTTAAATTTTACAACTTTAATTCGTCAACTTTTCCAACTTCATATTCAACTTAATATTCAACTTAATTCTCGACCTAATTTTCAACTTTAATATTCAACTTTCATTCCCAACTTTAATCAATCAACTTCAATTAATTCTACTTTAATAATTCTGATTTCAAAATGATCATCATAAAACAACTTCATTAATTATGTTGCCTACCAACAAAATACATACAATTTGGTTATTATACTTATCTTATTAGATAACAAACATAATTAATTTAATCATCATCTTGTTCAGCTTTACTTGTTCCTCTTCATTAGCCGCTGCGCTTGCTCACTTCCACTTATTCAACACAAAAAAAAAATTGGCTTCTTGAATATTCTCCTTATTCTCCTTTGTCTCCACTTTTCTCGTCACAGTTTTCCACTCACTTTCATCTCCTTTCCACTTTATAAATTTTTAGAGAGAATTATTTCTTATCCTCTTCTGTCGTTAGCACCAGTGTTGCCAACTTAGTGCTTTTAGCACTATTTGCGGTGCCTTTTGGTGTGCCAAACGCGGAAAATTTTGCTCATGGTGCCTTTTTTCAAAAAGGCACTACAGTGGTGCTTTCTAATTTTATGACAGTGCATTTAGTGCTTTTTATACCCACCATCAAAAAAGATGAGTGGGGTATATTGATTTTGTCACTCCGTTTGTAACACATCGAAATATTGGTCGTAGACCCACAAAAGTATATATATTTTATGTCCTTATTAAATTCTAAGCCGATCTAACCATGTCCATCCGTCTGTTCATCTGTCCGTCCGTCTGTCTGTTGAAAGCACGATAGGGTTAGATCGGAAAGAGCAAGCGAGTTAAATTTTTCCACAAATATTTCTTATAGGTAAGGTTTGTTTGGTATGGCAAATGGGCAATATGGGTCCGCAATTTCGCATATCCCCCATACAAGTGGCCCCCCGAAAAACAGCTTTAACAGTCACAACTGTTTTAAACATACGAGTATAGCGATAAAATTTAGCATAAATAAGTTTTATATGCGTCAAAATCTCTGTACCAAATTTTATGGGAATCGGTCCAAAATTGACCCTACCCCCCATACGAGTATAGCGATGAAATTCAACATAAGTAAGTTTTATATAAGCCAAAATCTCTACTAAATTTTATAGAAATAGGTCTATAATTGAGCCTAACCCCCATATAAGGTCTCCTTCAGAAAATTATTTAAACGGTCATTACTGACTTAAAAATACGAGTATAGCGATGAAATTCGGCATAAATAAGTTTTATATAAGGCAAAATGTCTCTACCAAATTTTATGGGAATCGGTCCATAACTGACCTTACCCCCAAATAAGGTCCCCCTATGAGTGCAGCGTTGAAATTCAACATAAGTAACTTTTATATGCATCAAAATTTCTCTACCAAATGACATTAATACTCATTACCGACTTAAAAATATTCGACATAAATATGTTTTATATAAGCCAAAATCTCTCTAGCAAATTTTACGGCAATCGGTCCATAATTGACCCTACCCCCACATATGGTCACCTTCAAAAATTGATTTTAACGCTCTTTACTGACTTAAAAATACGAGTATAGCGGAGAAATTCGAAGTAAACAACTTTTATACAAACGTAATCTTCCTACCGAATTTAATTCGGATTTTTCGGTAACCTACCCTACCCCCTATTAAGGTCCCCTTAAAAATATGAGTACAGCGATGAAAATTGACAAAAAATAAGTTTTATACAATTTTTTTACACAATTGAACCTATCCCTAATATATAAAGCCTCCATGATTACTTCATCGTTGTACTCGCAATAAAAAGATTTTTATTATAATTCTTTATTCCGAATTTTATGACGATATAACTGACCAACAAAACAAAATCTATGTACAAAATTTTATGGGTATCGATATATAATTGTCCCAACCCCATATAAGTTCCCCTTTAGATAATAACTTTTACGCTTATGTCTGAATTAAAAATTCGATATCAGCAATGAAATTCGAAACGAAGTCTTTCTACCAAATTTTACGACAAACAGTTCATAATTGACACTACCTCTGATATATATATATATATATTTTGTTTTTAAAAATTAATATTTTGTTAATTCGAAGATCACGTACATAATTGAATTAAGCATTATCTCCCTGATGTTTACAGAGAAGCATTCCTTTTACGTCATAAGATTTGATGGTGGGTATATAAGATTCGGCACAGCCGAATATAACACTCTTAATTGTTAAAATATTTTAAAATAATTGTGAATTTCAGGAGGTAATTTATTTAATTAATATTAAACATTTTCTCTATAATGTTAAGAAAACTGAGGGATCATTCTTTGATCTTTCTATTTGTACCACTTTTTGTTGTTTATTAGAATACGATCAGTTTAATAGTTTACACTAAGGACTAAATTTTTCTTAAAAACTGTTTTATATTTTTTTACACGGGTGCTCTAAAGTTTTTTTATTTGTGTTAAGTTTTAAAAGCAAATATTCTTCAAAAACAAAAAACAAAATATTCAAAATACGTTAAAATAAGTTATGTTATTCACTATCAGTGAAATTAAAAATTTTTCCAGAACTCAAAAAACTTAAAAATAATATATATAGATTTTGCAAAAAAAATATATTTCATAAATTTTGTACAATTTTACAATTTGGGTGTGGTTACATCGGTTCGCCAGTTGGTAGTGTGCCTGTCAGTTTGAATGTTTAATGACATTTTACTATTTTTAAAATAACTTTTAAACAAATCAAGGAATTTGAAACATTAGTTTTAGTTCTTACGTTACTAAAAATCTAACTCACACAGATGAAAGACTTTAGTATGACGCATGTTTTGTTTTGTAGCCCAATGTTCTAAAAACGAATTTTGGAGTCTTGTAGGAAATGAGCGAAATAATGTGCAATTTTTATTAAAATAAACAATATTTGACTAAAAAACGTTAGTGCTTTTTTACCCATTTTCAGTTAGAAAATTACGCTTTTTTACCCCTTTTTAATTTTTTTGCGCGCGTTTTGCTTGACCAATGTTGGCAACACTGGTTAGCACTTTATTTATTTCCACCCTTAAATATCTTGCTTTTGTATGAGTGAAAATTTACTCAAAAGTTTATTTCATTTGTGTTTGTCTTTATTACTCACTAAACATTTTTTCTTGTTCAACTTCTTTTACACTCAAGTTGTTCGTTGCTCTGGTTGCTACGTAGTTTTTTTTCTTACAAATAAATTGTCAAGTTTTCTCTCCACACATTTGAACGATCAAAACGAGTTTGTCGGTGGTTGTTGTCACTCAGCAGAATTTACTGTGTGTATTTTTCTTTTTTTTTTTTTTTTACTCTTTTCTTTTCCCTTCCCAAAGTTTTTTTTCCCCACTTTTCTGGTAAAGAAAACAAATACACTTTTCTAACTCTGGTTTTTGTGCAGTATTTTTTATAAACACACTTATATAACACTCCTCATAGTTTTTTGTTCTTTTTTTTTTTCTTTCAAAATTTCGTTGTCACTTGGTAATTGTTTCCTATATTGTTCTCCCTCTTTTTCACTGTTTCCAAAATTACATAAACACACATAAACTTAATGGTCTTTGCGTGATCACTTTTCTCAGTTTTTTTTTTTTTTAGTAGTGAGTTCTAGAATTTTTCCTTTTTTCACGATAAACGTTTTTGTAACGGCTCTTTCTTATCGTTTTTTTTTTATTTTTTTCGACTTTGATTCTTTTCTCGCAATTAATGTTTTATCCGTTTTTGAAATTTGAAACTACGTTCAGTTTTCACTTATTAGCAATTAGTTTTTCTTTATTATTTTTTTTCCTTTCAACATTTTCCGAGTGTCATATCTCGGTCGAGCCCCCAATTTGTAGGCTCCACACTTTATTCGCAACTTACTTTCCACTTTTTCAGAAATGAATTCACTTTAATTTATTTAGTAGGTTAATTCATGAATATTTATTAAATATTTTTGTAATTAAATAAAACTTATGTCTAGGGGTAATTATAACAAAAAAAATACACTTCTTTCACAACTTAAATATTTGGCCAACTTAAACAACTTTTCTTCGACGACTGCCACAGACAACTTCAACTTGACAACTTACACTAAAAATATTCTTCACTCGACTACTCATTGTGCGAGCAGCAACATTATCAACTATCGGTCTCTGTCTAATAAAAGTCAACTCAATTCTCATCTATTTAACCCTTTTCGATCTCAAAGTCCGTTCAGGCTCAGATCCCACATGTATGATGTTATGTACCTAACTTAAACCTCTTAATATTTATATCGTCTGTTTTATAGTTAGTTCTGGTTTCTTAAAAAAGCAAAATTTCTTTGACTTTCAGGAATTCTGTTTCTTGGTTCGAATAAGCAGATACAGGATTGGCATATTACTTATGGCTAAAAGTCGTTATTACATTATACAACAAACTGATAACCGAATGGGCAACCGTTGATATCAGCTGTGTCAAAACCGTCAATAGAAGTTTAGCTACCGAAACTTTTGACCGCAGTCTCAGGTTCAAAACAAGTGTTATTAACGTTATGATAGGTAACCATGTTCAAACACAAGGAGCTGTTATTGAACCAACTCACTTTTTATACCCTCCACCACCATCAGTGGTGATGGACCGTAGCGTATGAGTATTTTAAAATATGTACAAATTTCTTTCATACATAATACTCATACGCACAGTTGTTTGAAAACGTTATATGTAATTTAGAAGATACAAAAATTGCAGGAGCTAAGGCACGTAAATTTCGCAATCTTCAGATAATTCCTTTATGTTTTATATCCCAATGAATATACCTTCTAAATTTTTGATCCAATTATATATCCACCAGCAACGATTACTTTGAGGTAATATACATATATTTAAATAAAAATACACAGTTTAGACACAAAAGTCTTAAGTAATTTCATGGATCTAAATTAACCGCATTTTGTGAGTATATTATTCGCCTTTGACTCTACAATATATAATTCGCTGTAAATCAGCTTTCATATTTTTGATTTTTCGATTCATTAGTTTTATATCTGCCATTATGAATTTATTTATTTATTTCTTTTCCTATCAAGCTTTGATATAAAAGAAAAATGTTCAATGTTTCCACAGCACAGATATATCAGTAATATTCTATGGCCTACCAAATACATGCCTACCACTTTAGTAAAATATAATTTATTTTAGTCATAAAACAATTTAAAGCCTTTATCTAAAATATAATAATAAATTCTTAATAAACATTGACCAATTTGTTAAGGAGAGCAGAAAAATAAACAAAGCATTAGAATTTCACTTAAAGCTTTTTTATAACCATTTAAAGGATTTACATACGGACATCTTCAATGAAGAACTCAGGCATTTATAATATCGTGAATATAGAAATTTTTGCACTTGGGTTGCTGGATGTTATTTTTTTAAGTTTAAGACCTATGGTTATAAATGTAGGAAACTTAGCCAAACATAACCTTCTACATGAAAATTTGAGAAAAAAATATAAACAACTGATGATGATATAAAATACAGATGTGGTCACTTAAGAAAAATATTTTTTGTAAATATAAAATGCTTCTACTGAACAGAATAATAAATAAATATAAAATATAATAAGTGGATATATGAATTTTAAGTGTTTTATGTATTAAATACAAAATTTATTCTTAGGTCGCAATTTTAAAACAATAATAGATATAGTTGAATCACATATATGTATGTACATTAGGGTAGGATGAAATATTGTCCGATCTTCATAAAATTATAGTAGAAAGTACTTATATTCCAAACATTAACTTGCAAAATTACTGGTCTAAGCAAATATCGTACATTAATCCACAGAATTGGTCGAAATAACTATGGGCTCTTGTTCTGTACCTATTAAATTTATTCGGATTATCTTCAATATTGTTGCAAATTATAAAATTAAATGCAATTATTACATTAATTTAAAATAATTTTTTATACCCTCCACCACCATCAGTGGTGATAGAGGGTATATATAACTTTGTCATTCCGTGTGTAACACCAAGAAATATTCATCTGAGACCCAACAAAGTATATATATTCTGGGTCCTTATCAAATTCTGAGTCGATTTAGCTATGTCCGTCTGTCCGTCTGTCCGTCTGTCTGTGTAAAACACGCTCACGATAAAAAGAAGCAATAGAGCTTAACCAAATTCACCCAAAATGTTCTTCATTTTCCTAAGTTGTTTGGCATTGCAAATGGGCTAAATCGGTTCACACCGGGAAAAGTTATGAATCAAAATTTAAAACAACCTCGGAAAAAAATAAGCATTTTTTACACATTCTGATGTAATTTTCTCGAAAACTATGCAAGATAATTCCATGGAAATCACCATATATTCGTTTCTGCACAAGATCTTGATCCCTGCTGAAAATTGCCAGAATCGGTCCACAATTTCATATACCTCCCATACAAAAGTGCATATTCCCGAAAAATGGGTTTTTTGTCAATAACTTCCGCCACAATGTCGATATCTTCACAAAATTTCACAAATTAAAATCTTATATCAATAGAATTCTTTCAGAGGAAAAATTTTATGGATCGGTCCATAATTGGTCATAGCTCCTATACAAGGTCCCTTCCCGAAAATCACTTAAACGCGCATAACTCAGTACTAAATTAAGATATCCATATAAAATTTGGTATAAGTATTGCCCATATGCATAGAAATATTGCTGTAAAATTTTTTTCCGATCGGTCCATAATTGGTCATAGCTCCCATACAAGGTCCCCTCCCGAAAATCACTTAAACGCGCTTAACTCATAACTAAATTAAGATATCCATATAAAATTTGGTACAAATATTACTCATATGCACAGAAATATTACTGTGAAAATTTTTTTCGATCGGTCCATAATTGGTCATAGCTCCCATACAAGGTCCCCTCCCGAAAATCACTTAAACGCGCATAACTCATTACTAAATTCAGATATCCATATAAAATTTGGTACAAGTATTGCCCATATGCATAGAAATATTACTGTGAAAATTTTCTTCGATCGGTCCATAATTGATCATAGCTCCCATACAAGGTCCCCTCCCGAAAATCACTTAAACGCACATAACTCATTACTAAATTCAGATATCCATATAAAATTTGGTACAAGTATTGCCCATATGCATAGAAATATTACTGTGAACATTTTTTTCGATCGGTCCATAGTTGGTCATAGCTCCCATACAAGGTCCCCTCTCGAAAATCACTTAAACGCGCATAACACATTACTAAATTAAGATATCCATATAAGGTTTGGTACAAGTATTACTCATATGCACAGAAATATTACTGTGAAATTTTTTTCCGATCGGTCGATAATTGGTCATAGCTCCCAAACAAGGTCCCCTCCCGAAAATCACTTAAACGCGCATAACTCATTACTAAATTAAGATATCCATATAAAATTTGGTATAAGTATTGCCCATATGCATAGAAATGTTACTGAAAATTGTTTTCCGATCGGTCCATAATTGGTCATAGCTCCCATACAAGGTCCCCTCCGGAAAATCGCTTAAACGTGCATAACTTATTACTAAATTAAGATATCCATATAAAATTTGGCACAAGTATTACTCATATGCACAGAAATATTACTGTGAAAATTTTTTTCGATCGGTCCATAATTGGTCATAGCTCCCATACAAGGTCCCCTCCCGAAAATCACTTAAACGCGCATAACTCATTACTTAATTAAGATACCCATATGGTACAAATATTACTCATATGCACAGAAATATTACAGATAATTTTTTTCCGATCGGTCCATTACTGGTCATAGCTCCCATACAAGGTCCCCTCCCGAAAATCACTTAAACGCACATAACTCATTACTGAATTAAGATATCCATATAAAGTTTGGCAGAAATATTGCTCATATACAGAGAAATATTACTGTGAAATTGTTTTCCTATCGATCCATAATTGATCATAGCTCCCATACAAGGTCCCTTTCAGAAAAACACTTAAAGGCACATAACTCATTACCAAATAATGATATAAATAAATACTATTTTTGTTCATAAATACTATTTTGTAATGCAAAAAGCACTTAATGCTATTTCAAAAATTTTTCACGATCGGTCTATATTTGGTCATATCTCTCATACTAGGTCCTTCCCCTAAAAGCGCTTTAACCGTATTTAACTATTTGCATTATCAATTTGTGTAGAACAAAATTATATATATGTATGTATTTTTAAAATCCTTATATCTTTCACACACATGCATACATGCAAATACGAGATATCGCTAAAGCATATCTTAGGGCGCTATAAAAATTTAAATGAAAGTGGCGTTTCTAACGTTCAATAAATCTTGGAATTGTAGTAGATTTAAGCTGTTTAAATCTTGGGATTTTTCTATTTAATACATGAGAAAACTTATTTCTACAAATATTTTATTAATTAGAAATGTATTAATACAAAAGTTGCTGGTGGAGGGTATATAAGATTCGGCTCAGCCGAATATAGCACTCTAACTTGTTTCTTACTTGTTTCTAGAAAAAACGTCAAAAGAAAAGGAGATAAAAACACTAAAGGTACAGTGTTTTTAAACACCTTCATTATGACCTGAATATTTGTCATACTTTAACGCATTTTCATACTTCCTTATAAGCAGCTATTGTAATAGAATGTTAATATTAGTTCATCAAGATTTAAGCATTACATGAAGTCATTAAGCAACAAAATTGTTTATATGAATCAGTTTTTGGCAAATGTAAACTTTTAAACACTTCATAATGAAAACTTTTTTCTAGACAACATTTTTGAATAGGATTAAAATTTGTAGATAATTTTTGTGTCGCTGTCTATGGACTAAAATTTTTATCCTTTTATCATTTCTATTTTTTTGCAGTAAAAAAGTACTTTAACAAAATTTTAAAATAAAGCAAAGTTGATGAAGGTTCATTAGTGTCTTTTTAATAAAAGACAGGTATGAAAAATAACAAAATAAGAACCAGTAAGAGTGTTATATTCGGCCATGCCGAATCTTATATACCCATTATCAAATCATCCTTATAAATAAACTTTGATATTATCGATCTATGTTGAATCATATGTCGATATTAATATGAACATCAGTGAAATATATTGAAGAGGGAATTTAATAAGGGCTTAAGCATGGACCGTGCTCTTCCGAATTAAAAATATTAATTTTGTTTAATCCAATATTTATAACCATAAACTGTTTTTTTTTTGTAAGAGTAGTTATATGAAGGGTAGAGTAAATTATGGACCTATCCTTGTCGGTTTATACAATAATTATTTGTATCTAATGTAGCTGTACTTGTATCTTTAATTCAGTCATGGGGTTTAAAGTAATTATCTGAAGGAACCCGAAAATGGGTGCTTGATTAGTCATCGACCGATCCTCATCAAATTAAGTTGAAAAATTTCAGTTCCTATAAAACTACCGTAATTTGGAAGAACTTTTGAGCCATACATGAGCGTTAAAGTGATTCTCTGGAGTGAATCTTATATAAGGTCAATTATAGACCGATGTTTATAAACTTTCGTACTTAAATTATGTTCGTAAGTCGTAATTTTAAGCAACTAATGAGAGTTAAAGTAATTTTACTGAAGTGGTCATTTATCGATCCATCTTCATCAATGTCGGTAGGAAGATTTCAGTTCCCATAGCACTTATGTTGAATTGCATATATTTATTTGTATTTTTATGCCAGTAATGAGCGTTAAAGGCGCCCCTATACGCTCACCCCCGTATAAGTCAATTATTGATCGATACTTCTCAAATTTAGAACGAATTTTGTACATACAAATGAGCATTAAATATTATATACTAATTAAAAAAATTACAAAAATTACAAATATTTCTAAAATATTTAATTTAACAAATCTTTATATGAAATCATGGTCTATTTATTTACAATTTATTTAAATTAAATAATTTAATTGTATTTAAATTTTAGTTTTATTTCTTGTTTGTTTAATTGTTCGCATATTACACATTCACTAGCAGCATTAACTTAGTTAAAACTCATAGCTATGTTAGTTTAAAAATGTTTCATTTTTAATCCAATTTTAATAATTAAGGATTATTGTTGGAAATTAAGCTCAAAAAATAATATAAACTGTTGCAATATAAGTACAATACAACTATAAACCTACTGACTTGATTGTACTCGCACCAGTATTTGTATGAACGGGTTGAAAAGTGAAAAGTTATTACAAGGGTGGACCATTTAGACTTAGTTTTAAAAATAGTAATAATTTGAGTTATCGGTTAATAATATATATTGTTGAAAATAGAATATGCTATTAAAGGAAAATTGTTTTGAAAAACCTGGTTTTAAAAAAAATTTGGAACATAATATATAGATTCAGTAATTCTATTAAATAGTTTCTTAACTATTGTTTAACCCTTTAAACAATACACAACATACTTTTGAACAAAAATAAACTAGCAGAAGTGTTAAACCACAAAATGTTTAACATACAAATGCGGTATGAAGGAAACCATAATGCAACAAATAACACTTGCACATACGATTCCATATAAATACTTATTTAAGAACGCATGTATACATGTAAACTGATTTTGCAACTCAAACTAAATTCACACGTCCTCCCTTGTACAAATACTTTTTCACATACAAATAGAAAAGTGTGTTAAAAACTGAAAAAAAGTGTTTTACAAATCAAACCCTGTATATATTTTGATTCGCAAAAAAAAGATCAAAGAAGGTATATATTCAACTCAATCTCAATTAAAAGATCACTTAAACTCAGAAATGCCGAATCAAATTCTAACAAGGAACGTCTCCATTGTAAGTTAGTTAGTTAGTTAGTTAGTTAGTTAGTTAGTTAGTTAGTAGTTAGTTAGTTAGTTAGTTAGTTAGTTAGTTAGTTAGTTAGTTAGTTAGTTAGTAGTTAGTTAGTTAGTTAGTTAGTTAGTTAGTAGTTAGTTAGTTAGTTAGTTAGTTAGTTAGTTAGTTAGTTAGTTAGTTAGTTAGTTAGTTAGTTAGTTAGTTAGTTAGTTAGTTAGTTAGTTAGTTAGTTAGTTAGTTAGTTAGTTAGTTAGTTAGTTAGTTAGTTAGTTAGTTAGTTAGTTAGTTAGTTAGTTAGTTAGTTAGTTAGTTAGTTAGTTAGTTAGTTTAGTTAGTTAGTTAGTTAGTTAGTTAGTTAGTTAGTTAGTTAGTTAGTTAGTTAGTTAGTTAGTTAGTTAGTTAGTTAGTTAGTTAGTTAGTTAGTTAGTTAGTTAGTTAGTTAGTTAGTTAGTTAGTTAGTTAGTTAGTTAGTTAGTTAGTTAGTTAGTTAGTTAGTTAGTTAGTTAGTTAGTTAGTAGTTAGTTAGTTAGTTAGTTAGTTAGTTAGTTAGTTAGTTAGTTAGTTAGTTAGTTAGTTAGTTAGTTAGTTAGTTAGTTAGTTAGTTAGTTAGTTAGTTAGTTAGTTAGTAGTTAGTTAGTTAGTTAGTTAGTTAGTTAGTTAGTTAGTTAGTTAGTTAGTTAGTTAGTTAGTTAGTTAGTTAGTTAGTTAGTTAGTTAGTTAGTTAGTTAGTTAGTTAGTTAGTTAGTTAGTTAGTTAGTTAGTTAGTTAGTTAGTTAGTAGTTAGTTAGTTAGTTAGTTAGTTAGTTAGTTAGTTAGTTAGTTAGTTAGTTAGTTAGTTAGTTAGTTAGTTAGTTAGTTGGTTGTTGGTTACTTGGTTAGTTGGATAGTTGGTTAGTTGGATAGTTGGTTAGTTGGATAGTTGGTTAGTTGGATAGTTGGTTAATTGTTAAGTTGATTAGTTGGGATGTTGGTATGTTGGTAGGTTGGTTAGTTGGATAGTTGGATAGTTGTTTAATTGTTAAGTTGATTAGTTGGGATGTTGGTTTGTTTGTAGGTTGGTTAGTTATGTACTGACATTAAGGTACTCGAATCGGCTTATAATCCTTTTTAAGGCGTTTAAGTTCATCTGTTCTTGTATAAGTCACAATGTACATGATAATAAAGCCTCTTTCAGAAAATTAGTTGTTCGTTTATAAATTCATTAAATGTAGAACCAAAGTAAAATTAAACATAAATTCTTCATAAATTGTACTTATAATCAGCGAATCATAGGATCGCCCACGCACGACTATACATTATTTCTTGTTATAATTTCTGATACAAAACATCATATGTACCAACCTTTTTATTTTTAATTATTTATTATTATATGATGGGTCCTAGACTAAAATTCTACATGCCGAATTGCTCATTGGGTTTTAGATTGCTTTCCAAGTTAGCTAAATATTTTTATACTAACTCGTAGGTTAATTTGTATTTGCAGATGGAATAAAATGCTCTTAAATTCATTGACTAAAATTGATACAAGAGTTCTTTTTTCATCTTTCTATTGAAGTTTAGTGTTGTTGTTATCAATGTTTTAAATGGTAACAAAAAATGGTAACAAAAAATGGTAACAAAAAATGGTAACAAATGGTTAACAATATTTTGATGGTAACAACTAGAATTTTTAAATAAATTATATACTTGCTTTGTATATACATACATTTGTGTATAACTGGACCTTAATCAAAAGTGACCCACTTTGGTTGAACAAAAGTATACGTAATATATTTTGCAATTAGTGCAATTTTATAAACTCACACACACATTTACACAGAACACATAGTAGAAAACCTAAAAAAAACAAATGTTAAACCAAATGCTAAATTAATACTCATACATAAGATGCATAAACGCAATGCAAATATATTTATACTACAAATACCAACACATATACACTTAACACCTTTAAAACTATGACGCAACTGTTTTTATAGTTTTGACCACAAAAATTCACCAATTTTGGCTAATTAGTTTTTGGAAAAAGTTTTATTGTGTACTTTTCTAAACTTTTAAAATATTTGACAATTTGTTAATGGATTAAGGTTTTACTTAGTACTGTACTACAAATGAAACAATTGGTGATAATATTTAAATTTGAAGCACTAATGTTTAAGAGAAATTATTGACATAAAGTAGAAAAATTTGATTATAAATATTGTTTTCAGGGTCATATTAGAGAAAACTCACACGGGAATTTGCCGTTGACTATTAATTGGAGGACAAAATCGGTATTAAAATCTGCATTGAAATCGCGAAAACCAATATATAGTAATATAATTTACAATATTAGCGTCCAGGCGAATGTTCGTGCAATAATGGAATTTGTAAAGGTAAATATATTTTTCGAGAGGAAGAATGCAACTAGAGTAGTATTAGCAGATAAGTTTAAATTTAAAATGTATTTGACTGTAAACTCTACGTCATATGGGTGCAATTTAAGCAAAAGAAATACATTTTTTCTACATAAACTTTTATTCAATTTGGTTCATGCTAAATATTTAATTTATAACAAATGGTCAGCAGTTGCATATTGTTAAATGCAAATGTAAATATTCTGTATGTATGTGCCTGTCAATTGATATATGTATGTATACATATGTAGGTGTTGAATGGAGGTGAATTTTTCACAGATTATCACACTATAAATATAGGCTCATCTTTGCTTTCACCTAGTAGCATACACATACCCCCACCTACAAATGTATACATATTGACTATTTTATTAGTATTGTGATGAAAATGGGTGTTGGTGTATACACCAGCAACATGATTGATTTTAAGTTCAAGTTGTAAATTTACATAGTATTCCATGCTAAACAAGTAAGAAATTATAGTCGGGCGAGGCCGATCATATAATACCCTACACCTGTTACAAAATTAAAATGTTAATTAGGCTTCATAATAGAGCATTTAAGTTGAATTGTACCTTGTCTCAGATATACTTAAGCCATTTATTGTTGAATAAAATTGTGGACATTTAAGTCAAACTTTGAAGGGGCTTTTTATAGGGGCTAGGGTCAAATGAAATTCATGAAGGTCATTAAGGCTAGTATAGAACTTGGTTTTATAGCTTTTTGTCGAGATACGAGTATATTAAACGTAATTATGAACTTAAAAGGCCTATTCGGCGGCTTCAGTTGTATGGGTGCTAGGTGAAATAATGGACCGATCTTAACCATTTTCTTCAAAATTGCGACTTGTAATTTGATTACAAGGTTTACATGGACGGACGGACGGACGGACGGACAGACGGACAGACGGACGGACGGACGGACAGACGGACAGACAGACGGACATAGCTAAATCGACTCAGAAAATGATTCTAAGTCGATTCGTATACTTTAAGGTGGGTATAGGACCAATATTATTGTGCGTTACAAATATCAGCACAAACCCAATATACCCTCCCCATTAAAGTGGTGTAGGGTATAAAAATGCAAATAGTAATTTTTAGTGCAATTTGCACGAATAAGTACCTCAGCACTAAACGAATGGATGTGTGAGTGTAGTATTTTATGATGTTTTAATCTTAATAGCCATTTGCAAATTCACTACACCAGGTGTTGGATGTGTGCCAAAAATGTATATAAAGTAGGCATAAAAACTAACTGTTTGCGACAATACAATGTATGTATTGCTTAGGTGGGCAATCTTAAAAGGTTTTTGAAAACATTAAATATTGCCATCAAGTCTCTTTAGGTTACATAGTAGCATAAAGTTTAACAAGTATAAATCGGGTAGATATCCTTGATTTACAATTCTGATTTGCATGAATTTATTAAACTTTTGGCCTTTTCTTACAATCATTGTCTTTAGGACAGTACAGATCATGAAGGATGTACAAAAAGCTCTATGTCTGCATGTTTATAAAGTTGTAATCTTTTAAAAGTCATTATAAGTCAGAAAAACAGACAACTTTTAATATTTCCCTCATATGTTTATATAAACCCAGGAAACTGTAATGCATTTTTGAACAACTTTTTGCAAAAGCTTATAGTTTTTTATACACAGATTTTTATTATTATTTTAAAATCTAGCGCATTAAAGCTGTTAATATGTATATGTTTTGATGGTATATTAAGCCATTTTGGGAGAAAAGTTTTGAGGTATTTATATATTTTTTTCTAATTTTCTAGATATTCATACTTATACATAACTAGCTTTACCCTGTGTGCTTTGCTACCCTAAAAGCAGTATAAATAAAAAACCCACTTAACGATTTTGAAGATTCTAACTGCAATAGTTCTCTAGATTTACAATATGTTACATATTAGAGATGCCGGGCAAATTACTGAAAGTTCGCCAATTTCTATCTATCTATGAAAAATTTGAATAATATAATAGTTTCCAAGATATACGAAATTTTGTATTTAATTCATTTATGTGGTGAAAAGCCCCCAATTGAAAGCTCGCCCGTTACTCTCTAAATATTCACATGAATGTCAGATTTTTTTATGTAAAATTTTAAGATTCTAGCTCTAATAGTTTCTCAGATATACAATTTTCCTATTTCATTCATGTGGGGGCTTCAAGCTCCCCAGATGAAAGTCCGATCTTTTTCCTCCAAAATATTCAGATGATTATTGAAGTAATTTCTGCAAAATTTGAAGAATCTAGTTCTATTAGTTTCCCAGATAAACGAAATTTTATATTTAAGTCATATGGGAGTTGTCAAGTTCCCCATTGAAAGTCCACCCGTTATACTCTAATTATTCAGATGAATGTCAAAGTTTTTCAAGTAAAATTTGAAGATTCAAGCTCTAATAGTTTCTAAGATATACGATTTTTTCTAATTAATTCATATGGGGGCTCCACGCCCACCATATGAAAGTCCGCTCGTTCTCCCCCAAAATGTTCAGTTGTATATTAAAGTAATTTATGCAAAATTTGAAGAATCTAGGGAAACTAATAGATCCCATATAAAATAAATTTTTGTATTTAATTAATATGGGAAGTGCCAAGTCCGCCAATTATTCCCTAAATGTTCACATTAATGTCAAAGTACTTCATGTAATATTTAAAGATTCTACATCTAATAGTTTCTCAGATATAAGAATTTTTCTATTTAATTCATGTGGGGGTTTCAAGCCCCCAAGATAAAAGCCCGCCCTTTTTTCTCCAAAATGTTTAGATGAATATTAAAGTAATTTGTGCAAAATTTGAAGAATCTAGTTCTATTAGTTTCCCAGATAAACGAAATTTTGTATTTAATTAATATGGGAGGTACCAAGTCCCCCATTGAAAGTCCGCCCGTTATACTCTAATTGTTCAGATGAATGTCAAAGTTCTTCAAGTAAAATTTTAAGATTCTAGCTCTAATAGTTTCTCAGTTATACGAATTTTTCTATTTAATTCATATGGGGGCTCCAAGCCCCTCCAGATGGAAGTCCGATCTTTTTCATCCAAAATGTTCAGACGAATATTTAAGTTCTTAGTGCAAAAGTTGAAGAATTTAGTTCTATTAGTTTCCCAGATAAACGAATTTTTGCATTTAATTAATATGGGAGGTGCCGCTCCCCTCATCGGTAGTCCGCCAATTTATTTCCCAAAATGTTAACATGGATGTTAAAGTTATTTGTTCAAAATTTTAAGATTCTAACTGTAATTGTTTCTATGATAAACGAATTTTTGTTTTTAATTTATATGGGAGGTGCCACGCCCCCTAATGTTAGTCCGCCCACTTTTTGTTCTAAATAATCATATTGACACTAAAGTGGCTCCTACAAAATTTGAGGACTTTAACTGTTATATTATCTCAAATATACGGATTTAATATTTTCTAATATGGGCGTGGCACCTCGCCCACTTGAAATTTCAAAATAAAAAGTAGCCTATTACCTATTCCAGACATACAGGAATACGCTGTGAAAATTTCAAGAAAATCGGTTCAGCAGTTTTGTAGTCTATAACGTTCAAACATACAAACATACAAACATACAAACAAACACACATTCATTTTTATATATATAGATAATTAATATAAATTAAAATAGTAAGATGTTAAGAAAATTCCATATAGAACTTAGTTTTTAGAAATATTAATATTATGTTATAATTTAGCATCTACATGAGCTGACATTAATTTTTTCAACACTAAAACAATCTCTCAGAATAATTATTCCTCTATTTTACATTAACAAAGAAAACTGATTTATACGATGAAAATTCCGGGATAATATTTTATCTTCAAAAACATTGTGCCTAAAATTTAGTGACTCCACAAAAGCGATAGTTATTATGATACAAGACAAACTGAATTATGAGCAAAACAAAACAAACTGTAAGCCGTGAAGACAGCGAAACAAGTTAAGCTATGACAGCTAAAAGTGATGTTGATGAAGAGCAATTATGAAATGAAATAAATAATGATACACTGAAGAATTTGCTTGTATGTTTAATATTTACTAGATATCAGTAAAATTTATTATATTTAGTCTTATGATCTTCAAAAACCGGACTTCATTCCAGTCTATACTCTAGAATAACCTTTTACTCCTATTCTAGGGTCTGTATTACACATACATATGTCTATTTCAATGACATGTCTACAGTTCAGACCATTATATTGCCTATAGGCTGGACTATGACCCAGTCTACAGTCTGAACTATAGCAAAGTTTGTGGTGGAGACTTTAGATATTGTCAAGACTATAGTCTGAATTATAGCAATGTCTATAGTCTGTAATATGTCCAAGTCTATAATCAGGACTATGGCCTAGTATATAGTCTATTAAAGAAAACGCACATACCTTTAGTTTGAACTATTGTTTAGTCTACTGTATGAACTACAGTCTAGTCAATTGCTTTGACTATAGCTGAATCTGTATTGTCTAGTCTGAGGTGTAGCCAAGTCGAGAGTCTGGAAAATAGTTTAGTCTTAAGTTAGGTATATAATCTAATCTATAGACCAGACTTTAGTCTACTATATCTGTTGTATGAACTATGTATGAACTATAGTGTCTATAGTCTAACTGATCCAAAATATTAGAAACTATGTTTTCGTCTTATTTGTAGTCTGGATGATAGAATAATCTATGGTTAATCTTCACTATTGTCTAGTTATTGGTCTCCACTATAGTCTGGTTCTTTCGTAAAGTGTATTTATAAAGAAAGCAGTGGTCTCATAATTTTCACTGAGTTTTTGTTCAAATCTTAATTAATTGTTTTCATAGAAATTTTAAAAATTTAATTAATTACACAATGGTAACTATTAAGATAATGATAGAACAGATTACAACAACATTTTGTTTCAAGGTAAACACTATTGTAAATACATACGGTGCGAATGAATAATATTTAATTACATGTCTTCGTTTCATTAAGTATACATATGCTGTCTTAGAACAATATATGAAATACATCTGTACATACCACAATTACCATTATTCTTTTAATTATTTAAGGTTTTGAGATTTTTAATCACTTATCTATAAAACAACTATTGGTTTTCTTAAAAAGAATCGCTGATAGCAGGAAATACTTGCACAACTTGCAATTCCTTCCAAAATAAACACAATTTCATGGGAAAACATGTAAAAAAGTATGGTCGGGCGTGGCCGACCATATGATACCCTACACCAGTTATGAATATTAAATGTTATTTATTTTTCATAATAAAGCATTTATCTTGAATATTACCTTGATTCCGATTTATTTAAGCTATTTATTGACGAACAACTAATTTTCTAAAAGAGGCTTTATATGGGGGATAGGAGCAAATGTGGACCGATCCCGATAAAATGGGCTGGATAGATTTGTACTTATATAATATTGTACTAAATTCCATTGCAATAACAGTGTTAATAAATGAATTGCGGATATTCAAGTCACTTTCTGAAGGGGGCTTTGTATGGGGGCTAGGGTCAAATGAAGTCCGATCATTTCGAAATTTGGCAAGGTCATCAAAGCTTGTATAAACTTACTTGTGCGAACTTTTATCGAGATACAATAATATTATACATAATTATGAACTCAAAAGCACTTTTCGGGGGGTTCAGTTGTATGGGGGCTAGGTTAAATAATGGACCAATTTTAACCATTTTCAATAGGTCCTTGGGTCAAAATAAACGCGTTTTCTAAATTTCATCAAACTATCTTGAAAATTGCGACCTGTAAAATCGACTCAGAAAGTGATTCGGTATACTTTAAGGTGGGTATAGTAGTAATATTTTAATGCGTTACAAACATTAGCACAAACGCATAATACCCTCCCCACTATAGTATTGTAGGGTATAAATACTAATCGCGAAGTATTTTAATGTTACTTTGAACTGATATTTTCTTAGCAAAATGGTAAAACTAAGAAGAAATAAACTTTATAAAACTTGAAAACTTTATCATAACAGATACACTAATATATACATACATACATATGTATGTATATATAACTACTGAATTTGCAACATACATATGTACATATTAGTTCAGCATAAAGAGAAGCAAGCAAAAGCTGTAAGATATTTTTATGAGCAAAAATAAAAGAAATGTCCTTGTTTACATAAAGTGATTTTAGTAGAACATACACTTATGTTTGTACTTGTACAGTATGGAAAAGATAAAGTTAAGTTTGTACATGAATTTTATGTATATGTCTCATGTAAGTATATTTAAATACTAACTTATGTGAGTGTTCTTTGTATTTGTAACATCATGTTTTATAAAAGTTTTTTTTTAAGATGCTCATAAATGTGTGCAGAACTTGTTGCCTGCTGTAGGCAAATAAATGTGCGTTAAGTGAAAGCGTTATACAAATCCTACCGCATTATAATTTTGCATTGTGAAAAATTACATAAAATATTTGATCTTTAATGTATGTTTTCAAAATATAAGGACGAGATATGGAGGCACTTCTTCTTGAAAATTAGTTTCAAACTCAAGAAGAACTTTATGCATTAGGAACTTCTCAAGCTGCAATTTCGAAACGTTTGCAAATTGCATGATTCATTCAATAGTAGAGAAATTGCGTACTTGATCTATTACGGATCGCATTTGGCAACCGGTCAATCAGCTGAATCGACACCTAAGACAAATATATTTTCAGCTTCTATAATTATCCGTTTTTTGGTAGAACCAAAACGATCACTTAATACCACTTATTCGTTTTTGCTGGGAATTCACAAAAAAGTCCAGCTAATTGCGTGCAATGTGTAATAATAAATAAGCTATATTAAGTATGCCGACAGCTTTCTATCTAATATATGCATTGCTATAACTACTTTTAAACAAAATGAGAACGGGTTGTTTATGTTTTTAAAAACCATGTATACAAAATAATAAATAAATTTTTTTTTCTACAATTCCATGAAATGTAATAAAATTTTTAAAATGTTTGTACTTCCAAAGTCTTTTGAACGATATGCTTATTTCATTCCATTAGTTTAACATTCGCTTTGCTATACTTTTTACTCTTGCCAATATAACGAAATATTACCTTTTTTTGTTAATTTTTTTATGGCTGTTGTTTTTAAAAATTTGTTATCAATATAACGATTTCATTGGTAAACAAGTTAGAGTGCTATATTCGGCTGAGCCGAATCTTAAATACCCTCCACCAGCTAATTTTATATTAATACTTTTCTAATTGATCAAATATTTGTAGAAATAAGTTTTCTCATGTCTTAAATAGAAAAAATCCCAAGATTTAAACAGCATAAATCTATTACAATTCCAAGATTTTCTTTATATTTTAATAGCGCTTAGTGATATTTAGTAATTTGCATGTATGCATGTGTGTGAAAGATTTAAGGATTTTCAAAATACATATATATAATTTTGTTCTACGCAAATGCAACTAGTTAAATACGGTTAAAGCGCTTTTAAGGGCAGGACCTAATATTGGAGATATGACCAATTATAGACCGATCGTAAAAAATTCTTTAAGCAAAATTTCTGTACATAAAAGCTATATTTCAGTCAAATTTTGTATCTATATCGTAATTTTGTAATAAGTTATGAGTGTTTATTTGATTTTCTGAAAGGAAACTTTTATGGGACCGACCGCACCCATGTTATGAACCGATCGTGAAAAAATCTGGAAATAAAATTTTTGTAGACCGATCGGAAAAAAATTTCTTAATAATATTTCTGTATGGATAAGCAATACTTGTACCAAATCTTATATGGATATCTTAATTAAGTAATGAGTTATGCGCGTTTAAGTGATTTTCGGGAGGGGACCTTGTATGGGAGCTATGACCAATTATGGACCGATCGGAAAAAAAATTCTCAGTAATATTTCTGTATAGATAAGCAATACTTGTACCAAATTTTATATGGATATCTTAATTAAGTAATGCGTTATGCGCGTTTAAGTGATTTTCGGGAGGGGACCTTGTATGGGAGCTATGTCCAATTATGGACCGATCCAGAAAATTTTTCCTCTAAATGAATTCTATTGACATAGGACTTTAATTTGTAAAATTTTGTGAATATATCGACATTGTGGCGGAAATTATTAACAAAAAACCCATTTTCCGGGAATATGTACTTTTGTATGGGAGGTATATGAAATTGTGGACCGATTCTAGCAATTTTCAGCAGAGATCAAGTTCTTGTGTAGAAACTTATTCATGGTGATTTTCATGAATTTATCTTGCAGAGTTTTCGAGAAAATTGCATCCGAATGTGTAAAAAATTCTTATTTTTTTCGAGGTTGTTTTAAATTTTGATTCATAACTTTTCCCGGTATGAACCGATTTTGCTCATTTTCAATACCAAACTGCTTAGGACAACAATGAATATTTTCGGTGAATTTGGTGTACCTCCTTTGCTTAGTTTTAACGTGAGCGTGTTTTAGGCAGACAGACGGACAGACAGACGGACATAGCTAAATCGACTCAGAATTTGATAAGGACCCAGAATATATATACTTTGTTGGGTCTCAGATGAATATTTCTTGGTGTTACACACGGAATGACAAAGTTATATATACCCTCTATCACCACTGATGGTGGTGGAGGGTATAATAATGTATTTTTAAACTTTTTGTATGTGAGCAATGCATTAACTTCACATTTTCAATGCAACACTGCATGTTGCTTCTTTATGACTGTTGCTGTAGTAAAACAAAAAGAGAGAAGAGCACACCAAAAACATTTTTCGTTAAATCAATTTTTATGTTTCGATTAAGAACAATGTTGAAATTTATTTTTTTTAACATATTAACATAAGGGTGAACCCGTTTGTATGCAGGTAAAATAAGGTACTGTTCTTCCCGGTGAAAATTAAAACTTGATTCACTATTATTATACCTACCATCAAAAAAGATGGGGGGTATATTGTTTTTGTCATTCGGTTTGTAATACATCGAAATATTCCTCTAAGGCCCATAAAAGTATATATATTCTGGATCCTTATTAAATTCTAAGAAGATCTAGCCTTGTCCGTCCGTCTGTCCGTAGACATTTTATATTGATGCAGTTTGTTTGGTATTGAAAATGGGCAATATTCACGATTCCGTCTAGCCCCCATATAAGGTCACCTTCAGAAAATGACTTTAACGCTCATAACTAACTAAAAGAAGCAGCTATAGCGATGAAATTCGACATAAACATATTTTATAGGAACCCAAATCGCTTTGTAAAATTTTATAAGGATCGGTCCATAATTGACCCTATCCCCCATATAAGGTCTACTTCAGAAAATGACTTTAACGCTCATAATTCACTAAAAGAAGCAGCTATAGTGATGAAATTCCACATAAACATATTTTTTGGGAACCTTAATGTCTTTGTACAATTTTATAAGGATCGGTCCATAATTGACCCTACCCCCCATATAAGGCCCCCTTCAGAAAATTACTTTAACGCACATAACTGTCTAAAAGAATCATCTATGGCGATGAAATTCGACATGAACATATTTTATAGAAACCTAAATCGCTTTGTAAAAGTTTATAAGGATCGGTTTATAATTGACCCAAGCCTTCAGAAAGTGACATGAACATATTTTATAAAAACCTAAATCACTTTGTAAAATTTTATAAGGATCGGTTAATTGACCCTACTCCCCATATAAGGTCCCCTTCAGAAAAAGACTTTAACGCTCATAACTCAAAAGAAGCATCTATAGCGATGAAATTCGACATGAACATATTTTATAAAAACCTTAATATCATTGTAAAATTTTATAAGGATCGGTCCATAATTGACCCTATCCCCCATATAAGGTCCCCTTAAGAAAATGGCTTTAACGCTCATTACTAGCCTAAACTAAAATCGTTCTAGAAAATTTGACGAGGATCGGTCCATAATTGACCAAACCTTCCCCCAAATAAGGTTCCTCTAAGAAAATGACTTTAACGCTTTTTACTACCTTAAAAATATAAGTACAGCGACAAAATTCGACAAAAATTTCTCTACCAAATTTTAGGAGGATTGATATACATGTACGATTGTAAAATTGTACATAGATGTAATAAACGAGAAAATTGTTTTGATAATAACAAAAGCATCGATCCTTAAATACCAAAGTTTATTTATAAGGAAGTATTCCTTCTCGGCAGTGATTTGATGGTGGGTATACAAGATTCGGCACAGCCGAATATAACACTCTTACTTGTTTTTATCCTGGAGTCAATATGTAGTGAGTATAAAAAGGTCCTTTTTGAGGTTTTCATTAGTTTGTTCATATTTTTTGCATAGAAACTATATGGTAATTTGGTTTCATTGAAAGGAGGTGGGAACATTAGCAAATCTGATTTTTAGGCCCTCCTAATATACATGTGTATCAAAGTATATATTTTCAGTATAAATAAAAATAAACAAACGCTTCTATATTGACATGACATGTTAAATATTTACAATATGTTGGGCTATGTTGTTTTGTGTCAGTCCTTACGTATGAGTAATATTTCTATAACTGTTAAAATTTTTACATATTCATAAGTTAAGTGGGACTGAAAAATAGCCAAATAAATAATACTTTTAAAGAACTGCATTCCTCCTATATATAGATTTTGTAAATTAATTTGAAATAACTAATTTGAAAATTTGTTTCCATTTTTAAGGCTTTCAATGACTTATATGTGTATTATACATTTGCAGTCGCAACAGTGTCCGTAGAAAACTTATTGCGAAATAATGCATTAAGAGCTTAAACTTCCACAAAGCTGATTATTTTAAGTATCTTAAGTAAACTTCTACAGCAAATAGCAGGATTGCTCCAAGTCTTGTACTGACATTTTATTGTAAAAATTCACTGTTTTTGGTGGATGTTAAATCTTCATCTCTTTATACCCAATAGTGATATTTTTTCTGCTTATGTGTATGTAAAAGATTACAACCATTAACAAAACAGTTGTGAATTTTTTTCTTTTCGTTAGGACTACATAGTTTGATCTAGATACTATTTTAGGGCCCTAAATTAAATTAAAATATTTATATGAAATAAGAAAATCCAGGTACTTAACACTGTGAGTTTGGTCCAGATTTTACCCAACACCATATACATGACAACTTTTCAAAAACTATTCTAAATTTACGTCATAAATATGTTCTAATATGATAGATTTCTTATCGATTTGTGTATTACTGGGTTTCGACTCATCTAGAGAATAAAAATCAACGTCTTTGCCTTCTTGAAGGACTGCACAGTGAAAATCTTTCAGAAAATCACTGGTTGTTATTAATTTGTACGTATTTTTACACAGAATGCAAGAGTAACAAGCAATGATTTTATACCCCTCTGCTGTATACTTTTAAGATTTTCAGTTTTACTTATAATAATGATTGTACAGAAACAAACTACGAATTATAAATGTGCGTCTACAATCTGAAGAAGTCCTTTTTACATCGTTATCATAGTCTACATACATATGTATGTGTGTTCGCAAAAATCTGCATCTTTAATGCCTTATACAACATGTGGGTAGCACAAATATGGTAAAACGGAGATGAAATTAATAAAAAATATTTAACAGAAACGAAGCCTTAAAATGATAATAGTTATTGTTATTTGGGAAACAGGAGAAACCAAACACCATAGGAAGTTAAGGGTTTATTTTATTTCTTTCGTATACTTTTTTAATGAAAAAATGTGTTCATATTTTGGTTAAACAAATAAGTACTTGTTTGCGTAAATAAAACTTTATTTAAATAACACAACTACAGGCAGGATCCCGCATACACCGTAATCGGCACCGAAAACGAAATTTCATAAATTTTTGACGAACAAAACTTTCGTTTTACGGTGCATGCGAAAATGAGCCTTAAGTATTTCATTAAACATTTTCCCTTTTATTTTAAGAATATTTACAACAATTTAAAATTCCCCTATGCCAATTCATTAACATGTTTTCAACTTCACTTAACCTAAAAGAATTCGTTGAATAGAAAAAATTTAAAAACCGCAAACAAACTGTTGCCATCAACCACCTGCAAATCGTTGGAAATGCCACGTACTTTTTCTCTATAACTACAGTTGCATTTTCTCTTTTGATTTCAGCATCATTCGTATCAGCAATGAATTGATTGCATAAAAGTGTGGAACTACATTAAGCACGAAATCCTTGGTCAAAAGAAATTTCAATTGCAACCCAAACAAGTAAGAAATTATAGTCGGGCGAGGCCGACCATATAACACCCTACACCTGTTACAAAAAAATGTGATCTAGTTTCCATAATAAAGCATGTAAGTTGAATTGTACCTTGCCTCAGATATACTTAAGCCATTTATTGTTGAATAAAATTGTGGACATTTAAGTCGAATTTTGAAGGGGGCTTTGAATAGGGACTATGGTCAAATGAGACCCTATAATTAAAAAATGCATGACGGTCATCAAGGCTAGTATAAAACTTGGTTTTGCAGCTTTTTGTCGAGATACGAGTATATTAAACATAATTATGAACTTAAAAGCCCTATTAGTCCGGTTCAGTTGTATGGGGGCTAGGTGAAATAGTGGACCGATGTTAACCATTTTCAACGTGCTTCGTCTACGGTGCCATAAAAGATCGTGTGCCAAATTTCATTGAATTATCTTCAAAATTGCGAACTGTAGTTTGCATACAAGGTTTACAAGCCCTATTCGGGGGTTCAGTTGTATGGGGGCTATGTAAGATAATGGACCGATGTTAACTATTTTCAATAGACTTCGTCTCTGGTACCATAGAAGATCATGTGCCAAATTTCATTAAATTATCTTAAATCGACTCAGAAAATGATTCTAAGCCGTTTGGTATACTTTAAGGTGGGTATAGGAGCAATATTATTGTGCGTTACAAACATCAGCACAAACCCAATATACCCTCCCCACTAAAGTGGTGTAGGGTATAAAAATGGAACAAATATGTCCACAGTAAATTGTATCAAAATTCCAAAAAATCCACTGCTTTACCAATGAGTTACATTAATTGTTCTATGAAAAATATATACATATAACACATTGAAATTATAAAACTGTTGTGTAATGTAGGTTTGACCAGCACTTATATGAAAACTATTAAGTTTCCCATGAGAAATATAATTTGTTGAACTACATATAAAATATTTTACGGAAGAAGTCAGATTTTAAAAAACTCCTATAATAAGAATTCCGTACAAATGTACACATACTTCAAACTTTGCAATCGTTGTACAAGCTCTTACCGTAAATAACATCTCTAAGGACTGTTATTTGTGCAAACCTTTCAATTTCAATATATGTATATAAAATATTTGTCTCCCGCACTTATATCTTTGGGTTGTTATTTTTAAATTTTTTTCGATGTTTTCTTAACGCTGATTTGATAAGAAACCACATAAGAATACAATTAAACTTTTTTATTGTTGTGGGTGAAGGTTTGACAACATAATTTAAAAATGTATAACCTCCATATTCATAAAGTGGTTGATGTGTTGTTGTAGAAATTTTGTATGGAAAATGTGAGTAATAAACCTTAAATAAACGATTCTTAAATAACGAATCTGTAAGTAATAAAAGTATGCGTTTAACACGTGTAAGAAGATTTTATATTCTCATGTCATCCCCCAGAAGTTGTACATAAAGCAGAGGATATGTGTTTGTCTTTTATTTATTTACAAGAAGTTTGTAAACATGCTGTCAAAATATAAAAAAGGAATGAAAATTTTTTTTTAGAATATTTAAAATAAATATAATTTTAATGGAAATAATTTAAATTTTAAGAGTATCGCCCTATTTCGTTAACATGAATATACCTTAAGAAAACCATGTAAACTCTTATTGCAACACATATTTATTCTAAAACAAGTAAGAAACTATAGTCGGCCGACCATATGACACCCTACACCAATTGCGAATATTAAATGGGATTAATTTTCAATAATAAAGCATATGTATTGAAGCTTACATAGGTTTCAAATAATGTCTGTTCATGTACGAAGAAATAAAAGACCGATTTCAATAATTTTCAACAGACTTCGCCATTGGATCCAGGGAAGAGTATGTGACAAATTATATTGCAAATTGCGAGCTGTAGCGTGCACACAAGATTTACACAGTCACACTTAATCGAATCAGAAAGTGATTCTGAACCGACTGGTATACTTAAGTAATGAATGTTACAAACATCAGCACATTGTGCCGATTTTTTGAATAGATCGTAGTATAGTAGACGTGGTTAAGAGATAAACCCTAGGGCAGAAATTGACCCGATCCTTATAAAATTTATTGTTGGGAATTATGTTTATATAAAACTTATTTGTGTCAAGTTTCATCGTGATACTATGGACATGTGGACATTCAAGTCATTTTCTGAAGGGGACTTTGTATAGGGGCTAGGGTTAAATGAGGCCCGATCATTACGAAAATCGACAGTGTTATTTAAAATTATATCAAACTTAGTTATGCTGATTTTTGGAAAGATAGTAGTATATTCGTGGTAGTTATGAGCTAAAAGGCCCTAATCGGTAGGTCCGGTTGTATGCGGGTTATGGTAAAAATTGGTCCGATCCTTATAAAATTTATTGTCGGGATTTATGTTTATATAATACTTATTTGTGCAAGTTATTTTCAGAAGGAGTCTTTGTATTATATCAAATTAATTATACTGATATTGATGTATCATACTTAATTATGCTGATTTTTAGAAAGATAGTAGTATATTTGACACAGTTATGAGCTAAAAGGTCCAAATCGGAAGGTCCGTTTCAAATTTCATCAAATTATCTCAAAAATTGCGACCTCTATTGTGCGCACAAGGTTTACATGGACTCACAGACAGACACACAGACTTTGGACGGACAGACGGACATGGCTTAATTACAAATATAACCACAAACGTGTATAAACAGTAAAACTGTTGAAATAAAATAATATAAAACATTTTTCATTTATTATTGTACCTTTGTCGTTTGTTACTGCTGTGAAAGCAACAGCAGAAAACATCAAAAACTACAATCAAAAGGAAATACTTGTGTTAAGATAAGAATGAAACGAGGAAAGAAACAGTTTAAATAAAAAAGTATGAAAAATAACATTCAACACACAACAATAGTTTGGAGAATATACAATACATTCACCTTAAAGATAAAAAATATCTTTCATATCACTCATACAAACACCTAAACGAAAAATATTGTTCCTCAAAAAAATGGAATGCAATTTAAATGTTTCCCTTTTGTAAGAAAGGCAATAAGCTCAAAGATGAAAAGGATAACAAACATCAAATATATTAAATTGGTCAACATTTTTCAGGGAAAGTATTGACATATGAATGCTATAAGGGCTGGATATAAAAACAAATACGTAGATGTAATTTTAGCGACATGCTCACATACATGCATACCACATCGTATACGTTTTTGTTAGTGATATGATTACATTGTAGTCGTTAGTAGCAATGAGAATCCGGTAACTGACCAAAGGAATTATCACACCAACTTGGAACGTACAGAAACTTTTATATAAAAACGAAGCATGATAAGTATGATAATACAATTTTTTATAACAATTTAAAATTTCTGTACCTTTCGTGCTATTTTAAATAATTATTATAATGATAAACAATTAAGTATATTTCTATAAAGAAAACTGTACGTCAGAGTACAGAGTACGAAAAATGTTATTTTACAACTATTATAAAACGAGGCTATGCATATACTTATCGACCTTAGTAGGGCAATAAAAAGTGTACAATGATCATTTGAAGAAATCTTCAAATTTACTTTTTTTAGTTAACAAGTGACCTTGACACAAACTATAACCACTTTCCATTTCTTTGCCATCTATTGTTCTCATATTATGCACACCTGATTTATTAATATACATATACATATATACATGTATGTATATAGGAATACTTAATTTGTAGGTTAAAAGCAAACTCTATTCTTGGACGATACCATAATATTTGTATGTTTATTTTCTCACGCACTCAAAACACACACCACAATTCATGTGTGGCGCCCACACATACATATGTACATATTTATGTCCTTCTACTTTATAACCGCAAACACAAATCAAATTTGTATTTGTGTTACCACAATAAAGTTTCTACGAATGTTAACACATTTACTCTATCTCTATACATACAAATATTTTCAAATACATACACACTTTCGTACATAACAATTTATGCTTGTGCAAGTTATTATATCCACAATAACATGATTATGGAGATGTCTTCGTAGAAATTTATCTACTTTATATATTTGTTGATTAACAACACCATTTCAAGGTTTTATCCCAAAATAGAAGACATTAATTGCTATTTGAGAATATAGAAATTTAATAAAGAAGATTTAAATGAATAGAAAAATGGAAAGAAGTAAAGAGTTTTAAGAAGTTTCTTTAACTTATGATGACACAGTAGTGTGTTTTTTAGTCACATATGTTTAGGTTAGATTAGTTTCAATTCCTACTAAAGAATTAGTAAAGATCTCGTACGAATATGCCTCATACCGTTTCATTAATGGAATAGGAGTACAATTTTGTGAAACAGTTTCATTAACATTTTCACATATTCCCTTTTTCTGAAATCTTGAATTGGGTCATTTCCGGGGCATAAATTCGGTATCGAAACTCGGTGGCGTGTAATAATGCCCAGTGTCATAATCTCCATGGACGTTATGACACTTTCATAAGTGTCAAAAAGTTCATGAAAAGAGTTTCATTAACATTTTCACATACTCCCTTTTCCTGAAATCTTGAATTGGGACATTCCCGGTGCATAAATTCGGTATCGAAACTCGGTGGCGTGTAATAATGCCCAGTGTCATAATCTCCATGAACGTTATGACACTTTCATAAGTGTCACAATGTTCATGAAAAGAGTGGCATAAAGTCCATCGATTACAAATAGTCCATTTATCATGAAAGGACTTAATAAAGCGAACTTGATATTCGAAATACAACGGAGTTTAAAACCCCTGCACCCAGCCTAAGACCGTCTATCCAGGACGTTTTTTTAAATGAAACTTAAATGCAACATACACCATAGTTACGAGCAATTCTATGCGGGATAAGAGTGCAATTCTCATAAATCCTAAACAAATATTTCCAATACATTTATGTTTTAAAAAAGTCACAAATTGCATGGAGATTATGCAACTTTTGAAGGTGTCCATGGACACTATGACCCTTTATGGTGTGACATAACGTACATGGATATTATGAAACGCCACTTCGAAAATCACTCAATACTAATATCGGAAATATTTGTAATTATGAACTCTAGTTTAGTGTTTATACCCTAAACCACTATAGTGGGAAGGGTATTATGCGTTTGTGCTGATGTTTGTAACGGATTAAAATATTAGTACTATACTCACCTTAAAGTATACCGATCGACTCAGAATCACTTTTTGAGTCGATTTAACAATGTCCGTCCGTCCGTCAGACCGTCAGTGTGTCCATGTAAACGTTGTTATCAATGTGTAGGTCGCAATTTTCAAGATAATTTTATGAAATTGGAATACACGTTTGCTTTGACCCAAGGACGAAGCCTATTGAAAATGGTTAATATCGGTCTATTATTTCACCTAGCCCCCATACAACTGAACCCCCCGAAAAGGCCTTTTGAGCTCATAATTATGTATAATATAAATGTATCTCGATGAAAGTTCGCACAACTAAGCTTTATACAAGCCTTGATGACCTTGCCGAATTTCAAAATGATCGAACTTCATTTGACCCTAGCCCCCACACAAAGCCCCCTTCAGAAAGTGAATTGCATATACGCAATTCATTTATTAGCACTGTTATTGCAATGAAATTTAGCACAGACAAATATTACATATATTATATAAATATTATATAAATACAAATCTATCCAGCCCATTTTATCGCGATCGGTCCACATTTGCTCCTATCCCCATATAAAGCCTCTTTTTGAAAATAAGTTTTTCGCCAATAAATTGCTTTTTTTTTGGTCAATTATGGACCGATCCTCGTCAAATTTTCTACAACGATTTTAGTTTAGGCAGTAATGAGCGTCAAAGCCATTTTCTGAATGGGACCTTATATAGGGGGTAGGATCAATTATGAACCGATCCTTATAAAATTTTACAAAGCGATTTAGGTTCCCGTTAAAGTAATTTTCTGGAGGGGACCTTATATGGGGGATAGGGTCAATTATGAACCGATCCTTATACAATTTCACAATGACATTAAGATTTCTATAAAATATGTTCATGTCCAATTTCATCACTATAGATGCTTCTTTTAGACATTTATGGGAGTTAAAGTCTTTTTCTGAAGGGGACCTTATATGGGGGATAGGGTCAATTATGGACAATTTTACAATGATATTAAGTTTCCTATAAAATATGTTCGTGTCGAATTTCATCGCTATAGATGCTTCTTTAAAGCAGTTATTAGCGTTAAAGTAATTTTCTGAAGGGGACCTTATATTGGGGGTAGGGCCAATTATGGACCGATCCTTATACATTTTTACAAAGGTATTAAGATTGCTATAAAATATGTTTTGTTGAATTTCATCGCTATAGCTGCTTCTTTTAGTCAGTTATGAGCGTTAAGTTCATTTTCTGAAGGGGACCTTATATGGGGGCTAGGCGAATTCAAACAAACTGCATCAATATAAAATGTCTGTGCAAAATTTCAGCCTGCTAGCTACTTCCATTTGGACTCTATCGTGTTTTCAACAGACAGACAGACAGACAGACAGACGGACGGACATGGCTAGATCGTCTTAGAATTTAATAAGGATCCAGAATAAATGTAAAAATAAATCCATTAAATATTCATAACTGGTGTAGGGTTTAATATAGTCGGCCAAGTCCGACTATACTTTCTTACTTGTTTTCATATACCTATGGAAAATCTTATAAAAATTTTTTGTTTTAATTTTTTCAAATTATGTTTCTTTAAAAATATGACCCACAAACAAAAAAATATTTTTTTTTAAATTTTCTGCTTTGGCTTTTCACTTCAGCGTTTTTGATACAAACAGCCTTTAAAAACAAAAATTTTGTCGTGTTGTAATATCTAGTACACCTGGTACATTATGGCTAATACAGCTAACAAACGTGGCCAACATAGATTGAACTATGGTTGTAAACAAAAGGGGTAGAAAAACAAAAACGATTTCACTAATGAAATTTACATGTAACACTAAAAACAAACATACAACAACAGTTTTTGTAAACAATCGCATGTAGGGATGAGTTTAAAAGAATTACCACTGGTAGTGCTACACCGTTTCCATTAAAACTAAAACCTTATACAATTTATTTAATCTACCACAATTAAATAAGTGAGAAACTATACTCTGACTTGCCATTGGAAGCCCAACATAACTGATAATTCCTACTGGAATTGGTGAAGTTACTTGCTGTTTGAAGTTAAACAAATCTATGATAAATTTTAAACAAGTATCCGAAATGCCGTACGCCAATAAACATGTACAATGTGCATGGAATGAGTCTGTGTTTACTTTTTTGTATACTGTTATACGAAACGCATATATAAAAACTACCAAAAAGTAACCGAAAATGTGAAAACGTGATGCATACATTGCATATACATCAATATTTGCCGCTCCCACTAGAGCGTATGAGAAACATTTTACAGAGCAGTGGAATTTAGTTTGTGTTTGAAATTTTTATTTCGAGAATTTTTCACTACGTCCATGATTTCAGCATGTGCACTTTCGATACTCTACTTATAGGGTTTATAATTTAAACGTTCGTGTGTGTCATGTTCATGGCAGATTTGTATGTGTGTGTGTATCTATGTTAGTGTAACAAACACAATTCTGTTGTTCGCTTCATTGACTGGTCCATAAGTTAAAAAAGTGTTTTTAATTACCAAATAAATAAAAAAAATAAAAAACGAATTGGATATACGCATAACAAATTTTAGAAAAATATTAAGGAATTGTTTTCTATACCAAATTGTTTCTGCCAAAACATCAGATATTAAATAAGTTTAAGTTAATACTGAATCGAGCTGAAATAGCTTTTTTTGATGACATAAATAAAGCTGGATGGAGCTTTTAGACGAGATATTTCGACAACCAATATCCGCTAACCTATTTAGGGAAGTAAGAATGACAAGAAGATTGCCAATGTATCCGAATCGAGAGCGACATTAGAATGATTATAGTTTTTTTAATATTTTTGAAAAGATCCTTAAATTGTCTACTATGACTCCGAGATGATTATTCACCTTCAATATGACAGTTATCCAATTCGGGAAGAGAAGACTATATACTTTAACTTGCTTGAAAACGACATTGACTGTATTATTGACTGTATTATTGTATTGATTGTATTATGCCCTACCGGGGACATGTTACCTTGATCAAATTTCCATCTTGATGTTATTGCAATATTGAAATCCTACCAATAACTTTAGTCTGCCGTGACTATAAACTGGTGATGATAAAATGTATTCTCAGTCTTTTCTTGGAATGATTTTCATGGGGTATAACTAGACAATTGCCCTTAGGACCTTCACTGGGTGATGTAACAGAGCAACTTACACTGGATTCCTGTACCCGTTGAGTATATTTTCTCTTCGCCTAGTAGGGAATGTTCGGAATTGTTAGGTTGACATTCGGTGGTTTCCTGTCATTCCGTAGATCGTATATTGCTGAAATTTCTTGAAAGTCTCCTTGCCGTTGGGAGATTAGTACTGATGTTGCCTTTCCAACACGATGCATATTGATACATGCTACGCGACTAATGATTAAGAGGTGTGACTCAACCTGTAGAGACAATTATTGAGTTTGTTTGACTTTGGAAATTCCTGCATCCTTAGTCACACCAACTTAACATACATAGCGATCTGGATCTATTAGTTGGGTATTTCGGACTACCAGATACGTCTCTAGATGCTGTTCCCAATGCAATAGAGCCTTGTGCGACTGAGGGAGGAAAAATCTGCATTGCTGGCAATTTTATGTAAATAAATAGTGCTAATTTATTAGCAGTAACACTTTTGATCATCACAGTAAGTACATATGAATATATGTACATATATTCAGCTCTTTCATTTAATTCAGATAATAAATAGTGATATTTTTTTGCGAAGTGGTTAAATTTATCCTTCCGCAAATAAAACTATAAATTTTTCTTTGTAACAGGTGTTAGTGATATTGAAAAAATAAGAAATGATTCTGTTTGAAAATTTTTAAGTTTTTTTAACAACATATAACACAACACTGGACATCAAGTGGTTTAATATTAAAAAAAATTTAACTTATGATTCTTGGATGTTTTCAGAAATTTTTAATAAAAACTTAAATAACACAATATTGGATATAAAGTGGTTTAATATTAAACAAAATCTAACTTATGATTTTGGGATATTTTTCAGAAATTTTAATGAAAACTTAAATAAACCTACATACATATATGTATGTACATTTCTCTCAACATTATATTCTAAAACATACCCAAAATTCCTGCCAAGAAGGTGTATTATTCTGTAGTATTCTAAGGTCATACATGCTAGAATCACTTCATACTTCTTTTATCTTTTTAAATTGTCTCATAAATCATCGTTACAAGTCCATTATTTCTTATCGATAACAATTTATGTGTTAAATTTACAAAAAATATTTGCACATTTATAATTACATATTACAAAAGTTAAATTTGTAAAAATTTTAAAAGAATTTCTCGTTCTCATTTCCCTAAACTGATAAAAATAAATAATTTTTATTACATTTATGCAGGAAACAGGAAATTTAATGTTTTGTGAAAAAATATGAATGAAATCGCTGTGTTTCATATTGTATGAATGTAAGTTTTTATGCATATCTGTGAGTATGTGCAAAAACAGACTATTGCTGTGCTTCATAATAAAAAGAGAAAGTTATGTTTTCACTTAAAAAAACAATTTTTGTTGCAAAAACTTTTGACAAAAACTGATAATAAAAATGTTGGTATAAAATTGAAATAAAAGCAACGTTTATTGTACGGTTGCTCTTTGTGAGTTTATCTTTTGCATCAATTATTTATTTCTATTTAATTAATGAAATTTTGTATACAAACAAATATAATTATATCAGATTCAAATTTTATATATCGGTTTATATCGGTTATAATGTTATTCTATTTTATGTTTTATTTTCATTTTAGTAATTTTGTTTAAAATAACTGTAGAAGTTAGTAAGAATATTTGAATTTGTAAATGTTTTTGAAATATAAACAAATTTAAGAAACATTAATTAATGGTATGGGGTTTTGTGGTAACGTATAAGTGTTGCACAATTTTTGTAAATTAAATATTAAGTATACGTACTAGGGAGTATGTATGCCATTGAACATTTATAGTAAATGTAAATTTTTATACCCACCATCAAAAAAGATGGGGGGTATATTGTTTTTGTCATTCCGTTTGTAACACATTGAAATATTCATCTAAGACCCATAAAAGTATATATATTTTGGGACCTTATTAGATTCTAAGACGATCTAGCCATGTCCGTCCGTCTGTCCGTCTGTCTGTCTGTCTGTCTGTTGAAAACACGATAGAGTCCAAATGGAAGTAGCTAGCGAGTAGCTAGTTGATGCAGTTTGTTTGGTATTGAAAATGGGCAATATCGGTCCACAATTTCGCCTAGCCCCCATATAAGGCCCCCTTCAGAAAATGACTTTATCGCCCATAAATGGCTAAGAGAAGCATCAATAGCGGTGAAATTCGGCACAAACATGTTTTATGGGAACATAAATCTCTTCGTAGAATTTTATAAGGATCGGTCCATAATTGACCCTACCCCCCCATATAAAGTCCCCTTCAGAAAATGCCTTTATCGCCCATAACTGGCTAAGAAAAGCATCAATAGCGATGAAATTTGGCACAAACATGTTTTATAAAAATTTAAATCTCTTCGTAAAATTTTATAAGGATCGGTTCATAATTGACCCTACCCTCAATACAAGGTTCCCTTCAGAAAATGACTTTAATGCTCATATCTGACCTTAAGAAACATATATACATATATACAGCAATAAAATTCAACATAAAAAATTTTTATAGGAACTAAAATCATTTTCTTAAATTTTATGAGGATGGGTCCATAATTGACCCTACCCCATATAAGGTCCCCTTCAGAAAATAACTTTAAAGCTTATTACTGACTCAAAAATGTGAGTACAGTAGTAAAATTCTCCATAAACAAGTTTTGTGCGAGCCAATTTTATAAGGATCGGTCCTTGATTAGCCCTATCCCCCTTGTAAGGTCCCCTTCAGAAAATGACTTTAAAGCTCATTACTAGCTTAAAACTGCGAGTACAGCGATGAAATTCGACATGAACAATTTTCGTATTAGCTTAAATCTCCCACTAAATTTTATAAGGATCAGCCTGTAATTGACCATACGCCAGTATAAGGTCCCCTTCAGAAAATGACTTTAACGCTCAAAAATGCGATTACAGCAGTGAAATTCTAGGTAAACAAGTTTTGTACTAGCCAAAAACTATTTATGGGGAACGGTATATAACTGACCCCACCCTCCATATAAGGTCCCCCTCAGATAGCGACTGTAACACTCGATACTGGCTGCAACGCTCAAATGCGACTACAGCGATGAAATTTCACATAAACAAGTTTTGTATGAGCCCCTACCCTATGCCCCTATTAAGGTCCCCATTAGAAAATTACTTTAAAGCTCATTACTGGCTCAAAAAATGCGACATTAACAATATTTGTATGTACAAAAATCGTTCTAAATTTTGGAAGTATCGATCAATAATTGACTTGGGCGGGCATATAGGGACGCCTTTAACGCTCATTACTGGCATAAAAATACGAGTAGATATATGCAATTCAACATAAGTGTTATGTGAACTGAAATCTTCCTACCGACATTGATGAAGATGGATCGATAAATGACCACTTCAGTAAAATTACTTTAACTCTCATTAGTTGCTTAAAATTACGACTTACGAACATAATTTATGTACGAAGGTTTATAAACATCGGTCTATAATTGACCCTTATATAAGATTCACTCCAGAGAATCACTTTAACGCTCATGTATGGCTCAAAAGTTCTTCCAAATTACGGTAGTTTTATAGGAACTGGAATTTTTCAACTGAATTTCATGAGGATCGGTCGATAAGTAATCAAACACCCATTTTCGGTTTCCTTCAGATAATTACTATAAACCACATGACAGAATTAAAGATACAAGTGCAGTTACATTAGATACAAATAATTATTTTATACACCGACAAGGATAGGTCTATAATTGACTCCACCCTCCATATAACCACTCTTACAAAAAACAAACAGCTTATGGTTATAAATATTGGATCAAACAAAATTAATATTTTTTATTCGGAAGAGCACGGTCCATGCTTAAGCCTTTATTTAATTCCCTCTTCCAAATATTTCTCCGATGTTCATAATAATATCGACATATGATTCAACATAGATCGATAATATTAAAGTTTATTTATAAGGATGATTTGATGGTGGGTATATAAGATTCGGCATGGCCGAATATAACACTCTTACTTGTTTCTATTGATATTAAATGCTGGCGATGTGAATTTATCTTTTATTAACTGTTAACCTTTAAATGTTACGTTTGATCCCATATTTTCAAATGAAATTGGAACAAATGTAATTTTTTCTCTAGATATTGACTGTCGATAAGTCATTCAAGCTTAAATTATATGATAATTGACAGCATATCTGAAATTGGAATACAAAAACTAAACAACTATACTAAATCCAATTCATTTATACAATAAAACGACAAAAACTTGACATTATTTTGTTTCTTATAGTTTTAATTTTCCAAAATGTAATTTATCATTAATACTTCTACTTTGTTATGTTGACACCGATTTGGTTGTTACTTTGACATAGAAAGGGTAAACATTTGCAAGTGTTAAATGCAAAACTGTGTTCAATTTGCATGACGTTAACAACTATAATACATATGAGATTATTGACAAATTTCTCACTAAACTCTCTTTGGTAATGCTTGAGTGAATGATTGTTTGGTATTAAAATACGTTTTATATATACATTAGATAAAGAATAGACTGTCAAATACTGTATCTATATTTGTGTATGTACAAAATAAGTATTAAATAGATTGGTTACATACATTGATAAAATGGAATTAATTCTCGTGTCAGTCTAAAACACACCGAATATAGAAATTATCCCGACAAACCCACCCCCTGCTTTGGACAAAAAGTGTAATATCAAACTACTACAGGGAGTTCAGCGTACATGCTGCTTGGGTATAAGTGGTGCCATGTGTACTACTTCAACCAAGGCTCTGGAAACGTTGCTAGATATCCCACCCATTGAAACATATATAAGATATGAGGCGGCGCTTACAGCCAAACGGCTCTTTACTTTAGGCGAACTGGCCAAAAACGGATATAGGACACGTCATCAATGTATACTGGACACATTGGAAGGTTACACACATTCATCGGACGTGTCTGATCGCATACCAGACACAGAATATGTCGGAAACTTTGAAACGCTAATCCCAGATAGAATGTCTTGGTCAAGCGGAACATTGGAGCAAATTGCAGTAGGAATCCGTTGCTACACGGATGGCTCTAAATTAGGGGACAAAGTGGGCCTGGGGTTCTATATTGAAGACCCAGAAACAGAAATATACCACCGTTTACCATATCATAACACAAGCTTCCAGACAGAAGTACGAGAAATAACGGAATGTGTAAATTGGATTAGAATAAATATGGCGCCCACAGGGCTTAGCATATTTACCGACAGCCAGAAGGCAATTAGGGCAATATCAGGTGATAGAATTAAATCTAAGACCATATTGGATTGTAAGAAAGCTTTAACTGAATACTCTCCCAGTGGTAAGGTTCACATCATATGGGTACCAGCCCACTCGGGAGTAGTCGGTAACGAAAGGGCGAAAAATCTCCTCAAAATGAGCAAGTGTGAAGTTAATATGATGGTACGTATTCTGAGTGGACACATAGGATTACGAGCGCATCTATGCAAAATTGGTGCGGATTCAGACGAATGTAGAGCATGTGGAGAAGACAGTGAAACTCTGGAGCACTTTCTTTACCACTGCCAGGCATTCGTCGAAGTTAGATCCAAGTATCTTGGAAGTGATGGTATTCCGGCAATAACATTCCAGACTAACACTGATTGGAAGATTCTTAGGAATTACGTTCAGGAAACTGAGTTTCTGAACACTGAAAAATAATTCATTTAGTTCCTTTCTTTTCATGATAAGGAGCGCACAACGGGCCCGATAGTAGCCTAGGTGTATTTCTTCGGATTTGATGTAGTATACATCCTCCTATCAACTTAACCTAATATTAAATGAATTTGAACATTATTTTATTTAATAAACTTAATTATAAACAAAACTCATTTATCCTACAAACTCGAATATAATATTAAATGTAATGCATTCAGTTTTGTTTACCACATGCATAGTTTACATATTGCCTGCCAGTGGTTTACTCCAATTTTCATGTCAATGAATTTACCAGAATTTTCCTTTACAAAAGCAAAATTTAAATAAATATACAAACATAAATACACACATCAATTTTCATCGTATAACTTTGCAGTATTGTATAATATTCGTAGAAAAGCTAAAACAATTGACCAACTGGTACTCTGTTGCATATACATATGTATGTATTCTACACATTTAGGTTGCACCCATACATGATTTTCTTCATTCCTTCTTGCTTTCATCCATACACATACATACATGGATATATTTATGTGTTTTTATATGCCTGCAATTTTTTTGGTCATTGCCTGTGTCAAAAGTTATAAGGGATTCACATGCAACGTATACTGGCATATACTAAGGTCATGTTTCATATTTTATTTTATAAAAACTTTTTATTAAATAAAATAACTTTCATATTTTTCTCATCTATTTGCAGTATGAAAGAAGCTTATATATAAACATGTGTGTTGTTATGTATGCATTTATTATTTGATACATAAACCAAATAAAATTTATACAAATTTTTTAACAGATTTATAAAAGTTCACAACTTTTTGGCAAATAAATATGTTTCAAAATATGTGGGTATGAGTGTGTCAAAGTTTTTTGTGTAAATTGCTTGAAAATTTATTCACAATTTGGCATGAAGCAAGTAAATACTTATTAAATCTATTGACTTTAAAACAATTGAATTTCATATATGTATGACATACATACATTGTAAGTACTAGGGAACACTGTTATGTACATTCAAATTAATATCTTTCATTTCTAGCAAAGAATTTGAAGTTTGTTTGATTTATATATTTAAGAGGATAAATTTTCTTATTTATTTAACCTAAACTACCATATTGGGAGGGAGTAACTACATCTAAGAAGACCAGTAAAGATCAGATTATTGCAAAATCTGATCTTTACTGATTCTTCAAGTATGTATTTCATTATACCCTCCACCACCATCAGTGGTGATAGAGGGTATATATAACTTTGTCATTCCGTGTGTAACACCAAGAAATATTCATCTGAGACCCAACAAAGTATATATATTCTGGGTCCTTATGAAATTCTGAGTCGATTTAGATATGTCCGTCTGTCACGTTAAAACGAAGCAACATAATTTAACCAAATTCACCCAAAATATTCATTATTATCCGGTACAGTTTGGTATTGAAAATGAGCAATATCGGTTCACATCGGGAAAAGTTATGAATCAAAATTTAAAACAACCTCGAAAAAAATAAGCATTTTTTTCACATTCTAATGTAATTTTCTCCAAAACTATGCAAGGTAATTCCATGAAAATCACCATACATTCGTTTCTACACAAGATCTTGATCTGTGCAGAAAATTGCCAGAATCGGTCCACAATTTCATATACCTCCCATACAAAAGTACATATTCCCGAAAAATGGGTTTTTCGTTAATAACTTCCATCACAATGTCGATATCTTCACAAAATTTTACAAATTAAAATCTTATGTCAATCGAATTCTTTCAGAGAAAAGTTTTCTGGATCGGTCCATAATTGGACATAGCTCCCATACAAGGTCCCCTCCCGAAAATCACTTAAACGCGCATAACTCATTACTAAATTAAGATATCTATACAAAATTTGGTATAAGTATTGCCCATATGCATAGAAATATTACTGTGAAAGTGTTTTCCGATCGGTCCATAATTGGTCATAGCTCCCATACAAGGTCCCCTCCCGAAAATCACATAAACGCGCATAACTCATTACTAAATTAAGATATCCATATAAAATTTGGTATAGGTATTGCCCATAAGCACAGAAATATTACTGTGAAAGTTTTTTCCGATCGGTCCATAATTGGTCATAGCTCCCATACAAGGTCCCCTCCCGAAAATCACATAAACGCGCATAACTCATTACTAAATTAAGATATCCATATAAAATTTGGTATAAGTATTGCCCATATGTATAGAAATATTACTGTGAAAGTTTTTTCCGATCGGTCCAAAATTGGTCATAGCTCCCATACAAGGTCCCCTCCCGAAAATCACTTAAACGCGCATAACTCACTACTAAATTAAAATATCCATATAAAATTTGGTATAAGTATTGCCCATATGCATAGAAATATTACTGTGAAAACTTTTTCCGATCGGTTCAAAATTGGTCATAGCTCCCATACAAGGTCCCCTCCCGAAGATCACTTAAACGCGCATAACTCATTACTAAATTAAGATATCCATTTAAAATTTGGTATAAGTATTGCCCATATGCACAAAAATATTACTGTGAAAGTTTTTTCCGATCGGTCCATAATTGGTCATAGCTCCCATACAAGGTCCCATCCCGAAAATCACTTAAACGCGCATAAATCATTACTTAATTAAGGTATCCATATAAAATTTGGTATGAAAATTGCCCACATGCATAGAAATATTACTGTGAAAATTTTTTTGGATCGGTTCAAAATTGGTCATAGCTCCCATACAAGGTCCCCTCCCGAAATCACTTAAACGCGCATAACTCATTACTAAATTAAGATATCCATACAAAATTTGGTATAAGTATTGACCATATGCATAGAAATATTACTGTGAAAGTTTTTTCCGAACGGTCCATAATTGGTCATAGCTCCCACACAAGGTCCCCTCCTGAAAATCACTTAAACGCGTATAAATCATTACCTAATTAAGATATCCATATAAAATTTGGTACAAGTATTGCACATATGCGCGAAAATATTACTGTGAAATTTTTTTCCGATCGGTCCATAATTGGTCATAGCTCCCATACAAGGTCCCCTCCCGAAAATCACTTAAACGCTCATAACTCATTACTAACTATAAAGTTTGGCAGAAGTATTGCTCATATACAGAGAAATATTACTGTGAAATTGTTTTCCTATCGGTCCATAATTGATCATAGCTGCTATACAAGGTGCCTTTCAGAAAACACTTAAAGGCACATAACTCATTAGGAAATAGTGATACCCATAAAATATTTGGCATTTAATACTATTTTTGTACACATAAATGTTATTTCAAAATTTTTTCTCGATTAGTCCAACCTTGGTCATAGCTCCCATATAAGGTTCCCTCCCGAAAATCACTTAAACACACATAATTCATTACCAAATATTGATATCATACATTTAGCAAAATTATTGCTCTTATATACATAAATTACACTATAAAATTGTTTTACGATCGGTCCATATTTGGTCATAGCTCTCATACTAGGTCCCCTCCAGAAAATCACTTAAATGCACAATATTCATTACCAAATAATGATATAGATACAGAATTTTGAAATTTGTTTTTATATATAATTGGTCATAGCTCTCATTCAAGGTTCCCTTCCGAAAATCACTTAAACACACATTACTTATTACTAAATTACGATATAGATATAAAATTTTACTGAAATATAGCTTTTATGTACAGAAATTTAGCTTAAAGAATTTTTACGATCGGACTTTAATTGGTCATATCTAGGTCCTGCCCCTGAAAGCACTTTAACAGTATTTAACTAGTTGCATTATCAATTTGTGTAGATTATATATATATGTATTTTGAAAATCCTTTAATTTTCACACACATGCATACATGCAAATTACTAAATATCGCTAAGCGCTATAAAAATATAAAGAAAATTGCGTTTGTAATGTTCAATAAATCTTGGAATTGTAATAGATTTAAGCTGTTTAAATCTTGGGATTTTTCAATTTAAGACATGAGATAACTTATTTCTACAAATATTTGACCAATTAGAAAAGTCTTAATATAAAAGTAGCTGGTGGAGGGTATTTAAGATTCGGCTCAGCCGAATTTAGCACTCTAACTTGTTTTTCTATAATTTAATATGTTCTATATTTTGTCATTCTACTATCTAGTGATTTATTCAATTATATGTATGAGTATTTATGTCACCACCAAAATGTACATAAAACATATACGAATGTTTTTACAATTTATATAAACTACTGTTGCTGTTATTTGATGATGATGTATTTGTGTTTTGGCGAAAATTTATAGAGTAAACAATTTCTATGTATAACAATCACTCTGCATCTATCACACATAATGCATAAACGAACAGCCATGACATTAAATGTGAATAAAATGTATGATAAAACCATATTACATTTTCGAAAAATATATAAATAAACAAATAACTATAAAATGTATTCGTTTCTGAGTAAGCATTGGGAATATGTATGTATATTACTAGGAGAAATCGAAAAGTCTTCAAAGTACTTTAGGTGTATTAATTTTGATACCTATTACTATTGGATAGAATTGGCTCTGCTAAACTTCATGCTTTCAACAGGTGGACGGATGGAAATTCATCGGAAATTTAATATACCGTTAAAGTTTGGTTTGAATCCGAACAGTTTTATTGAAGAAATGTCTAGTCATTACACGTATTTGCCTTTAAACGATCAATTTTGACTCAAGTCCAAAGGGAAAACATTTTACGGTACAGTTTCTCTTATTCTAATTTGAAATATCTTGAGAAAGCTGGACTGGAAATCGGAATTATTACTTTTTGTAGAATGGCATCATAATCAAGGCGATCATGTCTCAGCACGATGATGTTTTAAAGTTTTAAAAATTTTCTATATGCTCGACATTGTCTCTTTCCCTTTCAGCAGATTTAACAGAAATTTGCTGGAAATATGTATCACGCGCTAGCAGGTGCTGAACTCATAAAGCCTTTAGTAGCAAGACAATCCAGTCTATGTAACTAGTATAAAATAGACGATGTGTTTTATTTACCATTTTACACATGACAAGTGATCCATAACTAATGTACAGTCTAATATATAAAAAATGTCTATCTCTTGAAAGCACATACATAGTAATCTAAGTATTAGAATTTTCTTTATATTTTATAAAATAGTATCAATTTGACAGATTGTATTATAGGCACTTATCCTTATCCCTTTCTAAATGTTTGACATATGCATATATAACATTATCAATGTTCAACAATATAGAAAATATGGCTCCTTTTCCTCTACTTAGAACATTTTTTCTTGCTCTAACCGCACCCAGTAAAATCTTTTCAAATTTTTGTGATGAGTATTGTAGGTAATGTAGTTATTTTACACATTACTTGGCAATGAGTGGTCTTTATTAATAAAATTATTTCATTTTTTTATAGGATTTGTAGCCAGATGTATAGAGCGTATGTCTAATAAGGAATTAGTTAATGGTTTTAAACCTAGACGATATTAGAAGATTTTTGAAGAAATATTTATTTGTACCTTTGTGTAAAAAACTATTCCAGCACGATAAAACAACTTTTTAATGGAGCATTGGGTAATAGAATAGACTAATAAACACAGAAAATAACTGTAAAGCTGTCTTTAAATCCGGAAAATTCGGGTAAGCACATTTGTAATCAGTTATTCATCATCATCGTCAAACAAAAATAAGTAGATATTCACCCAAAAAGAAAGTACCTACACTTTGCTCCAATATTACTTGCCTACTTACCGGGTAAGTAAAGATTTGCTGGAATTAAAGTCCTTTATCTTCAGTATTACCCTTTTAGTTCGAAACTCTTTGATGAACATTCAAGTCTCCCTATAACTGCAGCGTTTTAAAATTTGGAATAATTAATAAAAGGAGGATGAGTAATAGACGCATATTTAATTTCTTGTGTTTTAAATGACTACGAAAGACCCGGAAACTTATCAAACCATTATTGAAATTATATGAAAAAATACATATGTATATTTATAAAATGTATATTTGTATAAAATCAATAAATATCTAGTACAAAAAAAAAATGCTGATTGCCACAAGCATAACAACGCCAATATGCATTAAAGTTCAATATTTGAAAACAATGTTGATGATGATAGATAGTATTTGAATTGCATTTGTGTATTCATCAGTAAACATATACATACACTGAAATTTTGCATTTGTAAATTATACCATTAAGTATTGCGTCTATATAATTTTTCAACATTTATTCTTGTATTGGGAAACAATATAAAATCCTTCAATTAAACTTGGCTAAACAAATATAGGAGGCAAGTACTTACCAAAAACGATTACAAGTAATTAGAAAAAATAGTCATTGTAAATCGCATCAAAAAACGTACACAGCTTTTATATCATCACTGGCAAGATGACTGATAAATTACAAAGTATTTATATAACACATTATTAGTAAGACCTTATTAGACTACTTCTATATCATTGAAAAATATGTTGTTAGTTAAGTAATTACAATTGAAAACCATTATGTAGTTTAATTTTTTGGTGGGTAGTTTTACCTTGCATTCAAGCTAGATATTTAACTATATACATTTCATCTAACACAATTTTATTTAATTCCAAGTTTATAAAATTAAAATTAAATTGTAGTTAGTTAGTTAGTTAGTTAGTTAGTTAGTTAGTTAGTTAGTTAGTTGTTTAGTTAGTTAGTTAGTTAGTTAGTTAGTTAGTTAGTTAGTTAGTTAGTTAGTTAGTAGTTAGTTAGTTAGTTAGTAGTTAGTTAGTTAGTTAGTTAGTTAGTTAGTTAGTTAGTTAGTTAGTTAGTTAGTTAGTTAGTTAGTTAGTTAGTTAGTTAGTTAGTTAGTTAGTTGGTTAGTTAGTTAGTTAGTTAGTTAGTTAGTTAGTTAGTTAGTTAGTTAGTTAGTTAGTTAGTTAGTTAGTTAGTAGTTAGTTAGTTAGTTAGTTAGTTAGTTAGTTAGTTAGTTAGTTAGTTAGTTAGTTAGTTAGTTAGTTAGTTAGTTAGTTAGTTAGTTAGTTAGTTAGTTAGTTAGTTAGTTAGTTAGTTAGTTAGTTAGTTAGTTAGTTAGTTAGTTAGTTAGTTAGTTAGTTAGTTAGTTAGTTAGTTAGTTAGTTAGTTAGTTAGTTAGTTAGTTAGTTAGTTAGTAGTTAGTTAGTTAGTTAGTTAGTTAGTTAGTTAGTTAGTTAGTTAGTTAGTTAGTTAGTTAGTTAGTTAGTTAGTTAGTTAGTTAGTTAGTTAGTTAGTTAGTTAGTTAGTTAGTTAGTTAGTTAGTTAGTTAGTTAGTTAGTTAGTTAGTTAGTTAGTTAGTTAGTTAGTTAGTTAGTTAGTTAGTTAGTTAGTTAGTTAGTTAGTTAGTTAGTTAGTTAGTTAGTAGTTAGTTAGTTAGTTAGTTAGTTAGTTAGTTAGTTAGTTAGTTAGTTAGTTAGTTAGTTAGTTAGTTAGTTAGTAGTAGTTAGTTAGTTAGTTAGTTAGTTAGTTAGTTAGTAGTTAGTTAGTTAGTTAGTTAGTAGTTAGTTAGTTAGTTAGTAGTTAGTTAGTTAGTTAGTTAGTTAGTTAGTTAGTAGTTAGTTAGTTAGTTAGTTAGTTAGTTAGTTAGTTAGTTAGTTAGTTAGTTAGTTAGTTAGTTAGTAGTTAGTTAGTTAGTTAGTTAGTTAGTAGTTAGTTAGTTAGTTAGTTAGTTAGTTAGTTAGTAGTTAGTTAGTTAGTTAGTTAGTTAGTTAGTTAGTTAGTTAGTTAGTTAGTTAGTAGTTAGTAGTTAGTTAGTTAGTTAGTTAGTTAGTTAGTTAGTTAGTTAGTTAGTTAGTTAGTTAGTTAGTAGTTAGTTAGTTAGTTAGTTAGTAGTTAGTTAGTTAGTTAGTTAGTTAGTTAGTTAGTTAGTTAGTTAGTTAGTTAGTTAGTTAGTTAGTTAGTTAGTTAGTTAGTTAGTTAGTTAGTTAGTAGTTAGTTAGTTAGTTAGTTAGTTAGTTAGTTAGTAGTTAGTTAGTTAGTTAGTTAGTTAGTTAGTTAGTTAGTTAGTTAGTTAGTTAGTTAGTAGTTAGTTAGTTAGTTAGTTAGTTAGTTAGTTAGTTAGTTAGTTAGTTAGTTAGTTAGTTAGTTAGTAGTTAGTTAGTTAGTTAGTTAGTTAGTTAGTTAGTTAGTTAGTTAGTTAGTTAGTTAGTTAGTTAGTTAGTTAGTTAGTTAGTTAGTTAGTTAGTTAGTTAGTTAGTTAGTTAGTTAGTTAGTTAGTTAGTTAGTTAGTTAGTTAGTTAGTTAGTTAGTTAGTTAGTTAGTTAGTTAGTTAGTTAGTTAGTTAGTTGCCTGTTGTTCGCTCCTTAACCAGTGCTTCAGGGAATCGAACCCACCACGTCCGGTCTAACAGACTAGAACACTAACCACTACCTTACCGGAGGCCACAAGTATACATTTAGTAACCAAATGTTATCTTTATTGGTTAAGTTCACTCTCCCAGCTTACACGACACTTTACATAGACCGACTTCTCACCTTATGATTGCACACATGTCACAATAATATAATTACTTCATTAATTGTTTCATTTTCTGAAGTGTTTCAATGATGTGTAACTAATTCAATTGATTCTCTGAACAGCCAACGGAACAAGTCCTTCGAAATAAGAGAGGAATTATTTTAATTGTATTACGATTCTTCAAAATACAACCACCCATTTTTCTATCAAGGTAAAGACATTATTCATGCAGCAAGTTGCATTGATACGTAAAAAATATAAGGAAAAGTGTTTTTGGAATCTTTTTAACTATGAGATTAAAAATACGACTAATATTATATAAATACTTTTAAGTGGCCCACATTACGTATGACTAATATTCGTTTAACAGTAAAGTGAACGATTCGGAATATTCCACTTGTACGAAAACAATTATTTCCCCCAATAACACACACTAGACAAGATATTTTTCAATTTTATTTAAATACCAGTGTTATTTATTTTGTGGCATTAATAAATAAATTAAATATTTGTAAGTTATCACACAATTTGACTTTTATTGTTCATCAAAATTACATATTTTTTCTGTTTATGATAAATGTATGACAAACTTTTTTCATTATTCTTTGTTGTTTTATATCATTAGCATATGAGGGGTTTAGAAGCAAATATAGTTATCTCCTCTTTTACATAAAATAAACTAATAATATTATTTTACCTAATTTATCATAAAGAGTATGAAATCAAACACATATTTGTTTCTTCTAAAAAAGAAAACAACGAAACGGGAGATACCTGCCTTTGCTTCTATATTTTTTTCATAATAAAGTAAAACAAGTAAGATAGTATAGTCGGGCGTGGCCGACCATATGATACCCTACACCAGTTATGAATATTAAATGTGATTTATTTTTCAAAATATCGCATTTATCTTCAATATTCCCTTGTTCCGATACATTTATGCAATTTATGGATGAAAAACCAATTTTCTGAATGAGGCTTTATATGGGGACTAGGGGCAAATATGGACCAAGCCCGATAAAATTTTGTGAATATATTTATATTTACATAATATTTAATTGTGCTGAATTTCATCGCGATATTTGTGTTTATAAGTTAATTTGGGACATTCAAGTAATTTTCTGAAGGGGACTTTGTATGGGAGCTAGGGTCAAATGGGGCCCGATCTTTATGAAATTTGGCAGGGTTATCAAGACTTCTATAAAACTTAGTTGTGCCGTATTTTATCGATATATCTGTATATTTAACATAATTATGAGCTCAGAAGCCCTTTTCGGGGGGTTCTGTTCTATGGGGGCTAGGTGAAATAATGGACCGATTTTAACCATTTTCAATAGGCTTCGTCCTTGGGTCAAATAAAACGTGCGTGCCAAATTTCATCCAATTATCTCGAAAATTGCGACCTGTAGCTTGCGCACAAGGTTTACATGGACAGCCAGCCGGACGGACATAGCTTAATCGATTCAGAAAACGATTCTAAGCCGATTGGTATACTTTAAGGTGGGTCTAGGACGAATATTTTTATATGTTACAAACATCAGCACAAATCCAATATACCCTCCCCACTAAAGTGGTGTAGGGTATAAGTAAACATATGCTTGCGTTATTTGGGTTCTATCAGTTGGAGATGTAGAAAAAAAGAATACATATTTATATTTTTATAAAGATTTATTTTTGGTTTGTTTGTCAATTTTGCAAACAAGTTGAAAGAGAAATTTGTTTACTCAAATTACAAAGTTAATAAATTATGAGTTAAACATGTTTTTTTTATATATGTACATTAGGGTGGCCTCGTTTCTATGGTGGAAAATAAAGTGTCAATGTTTCCAACTAAAATTAAAGTTTAATTCATTTCTACAAATGTTTATCCTGGCGTCAATATTTAAAATGTCTGATATCTAATGATACCATGAAACATTGGTATCATTAGATATCAGACATTTTAAATATTGATATCTTTCCTCTGGAAGAAAAATTAAAAAATCATAAAATCCTTAAAAAAGGACATTTTTATCCTTTGATCCAGCACACCAAATATTGACGTCGGGGTAAAAATTTTGAGAAATTGTATCTTAGAATGAACAAAATGTTCATTTTCGATGGGAACATCAGCAACTTTCATTTTGGGGCTACCCTAATGTACATACTTGATATAAGATGTGCGGCATATGTTTGAGATAAATTTAATTTAACTTGAATAAAAAAGAATTAAAGGTCATAAGTCGAACGAAAAACTGGAATTAATCCCCTTTTAAGTAAGACGCAATGAGGCTTTAAATATTAAATTCAAAAAAAAAAAAAAAACAAGAAAGAAATTATAGTCGGGCGAGGCCGACTATATAATACCCCACACCTGTTACAAAACAAGTAAGAGTGCTATATTCGGCTGTGTCGAATCTTGTATACCCACGATCAAATCATTGCCAAAAAGGAATGCTTCCTTATAAATAAACTTTGATAAGTATTAAAGAATCGATGCTTTTGTTATTATCAAAACAATTTTCTCATTTATTACATTTATGTATAGAGATATTTTTGTCGAATTTTGTCGCTGACCTTGTATTTTTAAGGTAGTAAAAAGCGTTAAAGTTATTTTCTGAGAGGGACCTTATTTAGGGGGGACGTTTGGTCAATTATGGACCGATCCTCGACAAAAGCTGAGGGGTAGGGTCAATTATGGACCGATCCACATAAAATTTTACAAAGCGATTTAGGTTCCTATAAAATATGTTTATGTCGATTTTCATCGCTATAGATACTTTTTTTAGTCAGTTATGAGCGTTAAAGTCATTTTCTGAAGGGGACCTTATATGGGGGTAGGGTCAATTATGGACCGATCCTTATAAAAGTTTACAGTGATATTAAGGTTCCTAAAAAACATGCTTATGTCGAATTTCATTGCTATAGCTGCTTCGTTTAGTCAGTTATGAGCGTTAATGTCATTTTCTGAGGGGGGACCTTATATGGGGGATAGGGTCAATTATGGGCCGCTCCTTATAAAGTTTTACAATGATATTAAGGTTCCTATAAAATATGTTCACGTCGAATTTTATAGCTATAGATGTTTCTTTTAGTCAGTTATGATCGTTAATGTCATTTTCTGAAGGGGACCTTATATGGGGGCTAGGCGAAATCGTGGACCGAATCGTGACCATTTTCAATACCAAACAAACTGCATCAATATAAAATATTTGTGCTAAATTTCGGCTTGCTAGCTGATTCCGTTTGGACTGTATCGTGTTTTCAACAGACGGACAGACAGACGGACGGACATGGCTAGATCGTCTTAGAATTTAATAAGGATCCAGAATATATATAATTTTATGGGTCTTAGATGAATATTTCGATGTGTTACAAATGGAATGACAAAAACAATATACCCCCCATCTTTTTTGATGGTGGGTATAAAAATATGATTTAGTTTTCATAATAAAGCATTTGAGTTGAATTGTACCTTGCCTCAGATAGACTTAAGCCATTTATTGTTGAATAAAATTGTGGACATTTAAGTCGAATTTTGAAAGGGGCTTTGAATAGGGGCTTTCAACAAGCTTCGTCTCCGGTACCATAGAAGATCGTGCGCCAAATTTCATTGAATTATCTTCAAAATTGCGACCTGTACAAGGTTTACAAGACCTATTCGGGGGTTCAGTTGTATGGGGGCTAGGTGAGATAATGGACCGATGTTAACCATTTTCAATAGACTTCGTCCCTGGGATAATAGAAGATCATGTACCAAATTTCATTGAATTATCTTCAAAATTGCGACCTGTAGTTTGATTACAAGGTTTACATGGACGGACAGACAGACAGACGGACGGACATAGCTAAATCGACTCAGAAAATGATTCTAAATCGAACTTTAAGGTGGGTATAGGACCAATACTATTGTGCTTTACAAACATCAGCACAAACCCACAAACTAAAGTGGTGTACGGTATAATCATTAAATTTTAATATCAATATAATATCTACGGAAAGCTGTTAACAAGTGATGGCGTTCATAATCGATGGCATAGGTACGTTATAACCGCTAAATATACCTAACCTTTTGTACCTACTTACATTTTTGAAGTAAATACTTTAAACTTGCACGAATTTTCGCTTGTGTTTACAAATAATATTTATTATTTGTATAAATAAGTGATAAAAGTAGAATTTTCATCCTTTTATTATAAATTCATATGTACAAGATTTCGCATAAGGGGATGTAAGATGACTTTAAAAAATATAAAATTTCAAACGCATGTTTCAATCATTAAGCTGGTAAATATGAGTTTGTTGAAGGTTTAAACTTGTATATATTGAATGCCTACTAACATCGTACTAAAATTCCTGGGAAATAATATTTTCCCACAAATTAACTTTCTTGAAAAACATCAACATTTTGCAAACAGTATAACCCTAATGTACAAACATTTTTATTTCAATAACACGTACAAAAGTGTTGTAGGTTTATTAAAGTACAAAATAATATCAATAAAATAAATATGCACTCATTTCCATGGGTTTTTTATTTAAGCTTTGCGGTTAGAAATAAAATTGTGCCAATAATTTATAAAAATTTACGTGAACTGATAACGTATGAAAACGTATTGAGTTACTTCTTTATGTGGCCACCTACTAAGATGCAATTTGCCAGAAAAAAAGCATTTTAGTTAAACCAAACAAATATAGGAGATTATAACCAGTTAAGGCTGATTTTGTTCTTAACATTACAAAAATTTTATAATATGATTTCGTAGCAGTAAGTTCGACCATATAACGTTGGAGTAAGAAGTCTTAATATTATCAACTAAATCAATATCTATTATTGTTTCCATTATTTTAGCAAAAATTACGCTAGACTGATAAATTTAAAGTGCTTAACTTTAGTGTGAGTTTAATTTTCTCCTTTTGGAATAAATAGCCCAATGAATCATCGTTTATTGGAAGTATAATTTAAATTTACAAATTTGATTAAATTTTTAATTGATTCAATTACTCTTTTAATTGATTGAAAAAATTTTCTGGCCAACTTTTCTATTTTAGCTTTTTTTAAATATTTTATTTTGATTTCTTATGCTAACAATGTTTATAATTCTTAAATAGTCAATAAGATTGTAGGCATATAATATTCAAGTTTCTTGACAATTTATAAAACACTTTATATGTTCAAATTTGATAATAAAGTGATATTTTTTTGTAAATGCTCAACGCATTGTTTAAGGGTAAAGTATTCCCTTAACATTGTGAGTAATCAATTAATAATTTGATTGTTTTAATCATCAACATAATTGGTTTTTCATAAATTTTCTACCAAACAAACTAATTCATTTGATTAATAAATTAATAAAAAATTAGATATTATTTTTATTAAATATTTAATTTATACAATAATGAATTAATGAATTTTAAATTTTGTCTCAATTATCGATATTAATTGTTCTGATTAATTCGTTA